>NC_053441.1:63774467-64076638 GCF_007990345.1 Gossypium hirsutum | reverse complement strand
ATCCAATCTCCTTCATGGTGGCATAGTACCAATCTCATGATCTGTCTGCCATCGTGAAACATGGTGCGTCCCACAATACCCTATGGACTTCCAAAATTTCTTGGCTTCACAGCATCCACACATCTTACTTTGATCTTCCTTCTTTATTAACACTTCTCCATCTAGACATATTATTTCTTTCTCAGAGTCCTTTGTCATTCTCTGTCGCTTGATCAGGGTATTCCTGATTCTTCACATATTGTAGGATACTCTGATACCAAGGACAATCATCTTTTCCTTCTTCCTCAATATTGCAGCAATTAGCCGGGGTCTCAGAGATACTCATCTGAACAGGTCTCATTGCCTCAAGTCTATTCACCTGAATCATCGAAGCTAGAGTAGCTAATGCATCAGCCATTTGGTTTCCTCCCGTGGGAGGTAATAGAAGGTGATATCGTCAACTCCTCAGCCATCAAGAACTAGTTTTCTATAACCGATTAGCTTAGGATCTCAGTCTCCCACTCCCTTGAGTTGGTATATCACCAACGCTGAATCCCCGTATACTCTCAATACTTTGATGTTCCGTTCAATGCTGCACGAATGCCCATAATAATGCTTCATATTCTGCCATGTTATTTGTACAATCGAAGTCAACTGCTAGCAACAGGATAATGATCTCCACTTGGGGATACCAAAACTGCCCCAACTCCATTACCCGTAGCATTTGAAGCTCCATCAAAATTTAGCTTCCATACATGATCCATTGAGGATTTCTTCAGTATTTGCCACATACATCAAGTCCTCGTTGGAAAATCGAAGTTCAAAGATTCATAGTCCTCCAAGGCTCTACTAGCTAGGAAATCGGCTATTGCACTTCCCTTTATGGCCTTCTGATTGACATATACTATATCAAATTCTGAGAGCAAGATCTGCCATCTAGCCATTCTCCCGTTCAAAGCAGTCGATTCCATCATATACTTAAAGGATCTAACTTTGAAATCAGCCAAGTCGTGTGATACAACATATATGCCTCAGTCTTCGGGTCGCCCAGATTAGAGCACAACACAATTCTCAATTGATGAGTACCTCATTCGCAATCGGTAAATTCTTACTGAGGTAGTATATTGCCCTTTCTTTCTTCCGTCTCATCATGTTGGCCCAATACGCATCCATGGAATTCTCCAACACTGTTAGATACAATATCAATGGCCTTCTGGACTTGGAGGTGATAAGATGGGGTATTAGCAAGTACTGCTTTATCTTATCGAAAGCATTCTGACACTCTTCATCCCATTCACCGGATTATGTTTCTTAAGAGCCGAAATACTGGATCACATTTCTCTGTCAGTTGTGAGATGAACCGAGCAATGTAATTCAGCCTCCCTAGGAAACCTCGAACCTCCTTCTGAGTGCGCGGGGGAGGTAAATCTCGTATTGCTTTTACTTTGTCTGGGTCACCTCGATCCCCTTTTGCTAACTATGAAGCCTAATAACTCCCTGATCTGGCTCCAAACGTGCATTGCCGGGTAACTTGAGCTGGATTTCTTTAATCTCAAAATAACCTTTTCAAGACCTGAACATGCTCTTCTTCCGTTCTAGACTTCGCGATCATATCGTCACAAGACTTCGATCTCCTGTGCATCATGTCGTGAACAAAGTCACCATAGCTCTTTGATACGTTGCTCCCGCATTCTTCAATCCGAAGGGCATTACTTGTAACAGAATTTTCCCCATAAGGTAATGAATGTGGTTTTTCTCATGTCTCCAGGATGCATCTTTATCTGATTGTATCCAGAGAAACCGTCTATGAAAGAAAACAATGAATAGCCTGCCGTGTTATCCACCAAAGTATCAATGTGAGGCAGTGGAAAGTTGTCCTTTGGACTAGCCTTGTTCAAATCCCTATAATCCACACACATTCGTACCTTTCCATCTTTTTTGGGAACGGGACGATGTTGGCTACCCAATCCGAATACTTGACCTCTTGTAAGAATCCCGCGTCGAATTGTCTTTTGACTTCTTCCCTTATTTTCAACACAATGTCAGGTCTCATTCTCCTGAGCTTCTGTTGAACGGGTCTACAATCCTCCTTTATGGGTAGACGATGCACCACAATGTTAGTGCTTAGCCCAGGCATATCTTGGTACGACCACGCGAAAACATCCTTGAATTCTCGTAGCAAATTAATGAGGTCTTGCCTTGTCTTTGCGGTGATTTCAGTTCCAATCTTCACCTCCTTTCCATCCTCTAGGCTCACTATTTCTAATGATTCCCTATGAGGTAGGATATGCTTATCCTCTTGTTCCACCATTCTTAACAAGTCCGGAGATGCATCATAATCTTCGTCATTTTCAAAGTCGCAGGATTCCTCTAAACACACTTCTTGCTCAAAAATAGGCTCCGCGTTCGAGGCAGCGTCACTCATGTCATTGATATCTGAAGACCTATGAGGGCATATCAAAGAATATACCAGGAATATAAATTTATGAACATGTTTGTGCAAAAGAATTACAAATGAAAGAATTATTTGTAAGACAATCAACCAAATATAAAAGGCAAAAAAAGGAAAAAGACTGGTTGAGATGAACGTAGACATGTATTTCATTAAAATAATGATATTTAGGCCCAACGCCTATTTCACAAAAGATTTCATATCGTTTTTTAGGCCAACAAACAACATGAATGTTTTGAGCATTACTCTGAATAAGCCCTAAAGACTACAGGGATTTCTTCAGCAGTCCAATTGTTTAGCTCGCTTCCAGGCTCATAAGGGCAGATCTCCAACAAAGCCTTCCTTTCCGTTGCTTCTATGGCGTTGGTATAAACATCTTCCAACATTCCTCCATGCCGCCACCGGACACTCCACATTCAGAATGAATAAATCCTCCCGACACAAAAGATGTAGATATGTGGGGAAAGGTTAAAGGCTCCCACTTAGCTTCATGTCCATTCAAACGCGCCCTCCTTCTCTCTTGTCTCTTCTCTATTTCTTTCTTCTTCTGCTTCATGTCTGGCTTGTACCCTAAACCAAATCTATCAAACTTTTCCTTCGGCATTGGTGCCTCAATCCTTCCCTGAAGATATTTTCCCAATCCTTTCCCGGGCAAGGCTCCTCTTCCTACCATCAATCGCAATCCCATCTCAGTGGTCCTGGATATTTTCGGTACTGGAATTCTATTTCCCTCCGCAATAAACATCGCGTTCACAAATTCTAACGACCGAAATGAACATTCTAGTGCCTCCTCGTTGATGTCCACATAAGGTGCATCGCTAGTCATCATTGCGATAATATCCTCCTCTGCATCTATTGTTACCAAACGATCCTCCGATACCAACTTCACCTTCTGATGTAATGATGAAGGTACTGCCCCTGCTGAGTGTATCCACGGTCTCCCTAATAGACAGTTGTAGGAGGGTTTAATATCCATTACCAAGAAATCCACCTCATAAGTGACTGGGCCAATCCTTAATGGCACCTCAATTCTCCCCATAACTTCCTTTTTCGTTCCATCAAATGCCCTTACTATGCTCTGGCATGCTTTCATGTGCGAACTGTCTATTGGTAATCGACTAAGAGTGGACAAAGGCAATACATTTAGTGCAGATCCATTATCAACCAAGGCCCCCGGGAGTGTGTACCCTTTGCATCGGACAGTAACGTGCAGGGCTTTAGTAGAGCCTCTTCCTCCGGATGGTATTTCATCATCATTGAAGAAGATATAATTGTCAGCACCAATATTGTTGATCAACCGATCCAACTTGTTTACCGAAATATCGTCAGCCACATATGTTTCGTTTAGCACCCTTAAGAGTGCATTCCGATGTACTTCTGAGTTTAAGAGTAAAGCTAATACCGAAATGCGGGCTGGCTGTTTGTGCAGTTGCTCCACAACACTGTATTCGCTGTGTTTCAAAAACTTCAAAAACTCCTTCGCCTCTTCTTCTTTTATTGGTTCATTTACCAATGGTTCAACTTCTACTGCCTTCCCTTTCCCCTGTTCTTTCTTCCAATTCTCTTCCCTGGACGACTCTGCTTGAGCGTCATATCTTTTTCCCTTGCGCGTGTAAAAAACTGTTTCCTGATTTCTTTCTGCTTCTTTTCCCAAAACGGTCACATTACACCCGTAATTCCACGGCACCATTTTGTTATCCCTATAAGAGAAATTTGATGGTTTCTGGATTACAATTTTCGGTGTTACCTGAGCCCTAACCTCATTATCCTTAGGGCGTGAGATAATGACCACAGGATGATTTATTTTTGGAGCCTTTGTTCCCAACTCTGTCGCGCATATGCTCCTCATTTCTTTCACATCTTCATAAAACCTCATCTCCTTGTTATCCATCATGCTTTGAACCAAGGCCTTGAATCCTTCACATTCTTGGATTTCATGCCCTGTTTCATGGTGAAATTCACAATAATTTCCCATCTCATGCCCTTTCTCAGGATCTGAAATAACCAAACCTCTTTTCGCCATTTCTTTCCAGACCCATTTCAATGGAGTTTTTACTTCAGCAATGTCAGTCTTGACTTCTTCTCCCGTACCTTCGCTAACCATATTCACCCCCTTATCTGCGTGATTAGGTAACGGATTCTTTGCGTTAGGTGAGTCGTCAAGTTTGACAACACCTAAATTGATAAGTCCCTCTACTACCTTCTTGAAGGCAGTACAATTTTCTATCGAGTGCCCAGAAATTCCCGCATGATAATCACATTGCGCGTTCGTATCATACCATTTTGGATACGGGGGTTGTAGAGGACTCAAGTAACGAGGAGCAACAACATGTGCATCGAATAAAGTCTGATACAACTCTTTGTATGACATCGGGATTGGCGTGAATTGGGGCTTTTCAGTAGTTTGCCTAGCTCCCGGCTCTTGTCTTGATGATCCCTGTTGATTAGCAACCACTTTCTTTAGCTGATTCACGGTAATTGACCTACCATAAGTATTCACATTATTCACTTCATTTTCTCTTTTCCTCGGGGTGCCCTCCTATTATTTTCTCCTCCATCTATTTTTCCACTTTTAATGGCATGCTCAATCATTTCACCATTCATGATTATATCTGAGAAATTTCTTGATGCGCTTCCCAACATGTGAGTGATGAACGGGGCTTTCAGAGTATTAATGAAAAGCGTCGTCATCTCCTTTTCCAAAAGCGGTGGTTGCACCTGAACCGCCACCTCTCGCCACCTCTGCGCATATTGTCTGAAGCTTTCGTTCGATTTTTTCTCTAAATTTTGCAGAGTTATCCTATCAGGCATCATTTCTGAGACATGATTGTATTGTCTCAAGAAAGCCTGTGCTAAATCCCTCCAAGTAGCGATTTTAGCTCGGCTCAGCTGATTGTACCACTTTGACGCCGCTCCCGTAAGACTTTCTTGAAAGCAATGTATTAATAATTGATCATTATTAATATGCCCCGTCATTCTTCTACAAAACATAGTAATATGGGATCCTGGGCAACTAGTCCCGTTGTATTTCTCGAATTCCGGCATCTTAAATTTGTAAGGGAGCACCAAGTCCGGAACCAAGCTCAGATCTTTTGCATCTGTTCCATAACTTTCGATGCTTTCTATTGCCCTAAACTTCTCTTCTATCCATTTCCATTTCTCCTCAAATTGTTTTGGAAATTCCTCCTTTGCCTTGTCCTTTTCAACCATCTCGTCTAGATCTGGGACCGCAATATTATTCGGGCTATCACCGGGATTAAAGCCCGCTCCGGGTTGAAAATTCATTGGGATTGAAGCATCGCCTTGAAACTGCTGGGGTCTAACCGACACAGAGGGTCTCCGCGAATGCGGCTCGGTCTGTACTTGCGCATGTGGAGGCGTGAAACCTGGAGGATAAAGTGGTTCACCATTGTTTTCTTCTTCACTAACAATCACAGGACCTTTACCCTTATCTACTCCCTTCAATAATTGCGTCATCTTAGCCACCAGATCACTTTGGGACTCCTCCATCTTTTGCACCATGTCACGCTGAATCTTTTCTATCTGCTCTTTCATTTGCGCCTGCAACTGGTCTTGCATTTCTTTTTGAAGTCGCTCTAGCCTTTCCAATCTTTGGTCCATAATTTTTGCCTTAGCTCGGGTGCCGTAACTTTGTTGGTTTTCCAGGTTAACTGAAATGATTTTATTCAATTAGGTTTTTTAATGGTTATTAATGCATATGATGTGATGCAATGCATGAAAAGAATGCAAAGAAAAAGAGGCACTGATTCTAATTCAACTTCATTAGAAAACTTTACTAGATAAAGAGCTTCTTTACATAAAATAGACTACATATACGGCTTTGCCCTCACACTCAAAGCCTTAACCTTTCTAAGAAGCCAAGCTAATTCTCGGCCCCTGTCCGACTCTGACTCATACTTCAAACTTAATAGATCAGCCTGAACCGCTAGAGTCTGCAGATGATCAGCTACTTCGCGCACTTGAGCCACCGCCTCTCCCATAATATAATCTCTTTCTCTAATCTGCTCTTGAGACCGATGGAATTGTCTTTGCCACTGCTCATTATTTTCTTCCAGAAGCTCTATCCGTATTTCACTATTCTGCAATGCATTCTCTAGCTCTCCTATTTGTCCTTTTAATTCTTCAATTTTGTCTAAGCTCGCCCTTAATTCAACCGTAGCATTACGATTACAGTACTGGTGAAGCGATCTTTCTAGTTCAGTTATCCGGACCTTCAACTCCGTCTTCTCATCTTGGCAAACTAGTAGACTCTTTCCCAAGGCGACTTCTCGAGCCCGAGTATCCTGAAATTTCTTTTCCCATTGATTAGCTCTCGTCTTTTCCTCCTGAATTTCTTGTCGCCACTGTTCTGGCGTTTTACCCAAGCCAGCAGTTCTTACCGACCTGCGCAACTTCTTGTAATCTGTCTTCAGGCTGTCTAAATCTTCTTCTGCTTTGTTCTTTCCTTTTCTCAATTTATCGGCCTCTAATCTTTGAATGTCCACATCCAGTCCCAGCTGCATTTTCTCTTCCTCTAGTCGTTCTATCTTCTTCCCCAGTTCTAAACTCCTTTTTTCAAATTCTTGTTTGATGATTTCCATCTCAGAAGGCAAAACTTGCAAGCGTTCCTCTAAAGATCGAGCAGTTTCTGAATTTGACGCCGGGATGTTGTCGTTGATCCTTTGATCACGCCACTGACCATACTCGGGGGTAATTGTCGGACCCACGGCTAAGATCTTCATTCGACGAGTCTGGTTCCAGGCACTAGATATTTCTCGAACCTTCTTCTTGTAATTGTCCTCCCTATAGGAAAAATCACTATAAGCCAACCCCTGAGTTGCTGGTATGAATTGTCGTGATCTATACTGTCTTGATACGAGTAGAGGAGCATATCCGATAGCTCCCCATATCCCGAGCAGCGGAACCCAGTCAAAATCTCCACATCGGTACAATATCTCATCGGGAATTAACCAAGGAGCCCTCCATTCAATATCTTCATCCTGAAGATTCTGGAGTATCTCCATCCATTTTCCTTCTGAAATATCATCCCGTCTTGGCGTGGCCACCAATTCTCCTAGAGGGGAGTAGTTATCAGAGAATACCCGATAGGAGACCTTTTCGACCTTCCAGAAGTGGCTATGGAACCATGCCAATAAGAGCTGCGCGCATCCAATAAACCTCCCCTCCCCCGCTTTTCGACACGCATTCAGGGATCTAAAAGTTTCAGCAAGTATTGCCGGAACCGGTGTCACCCCTTTACTAAGCCGATCAAACAAATCAGATACAGCCTCGTCTATGTGTCCTAAAGCTTTGGGGAAAACCACTAGTCCATAGATACCTAAAGCGAAGACATCGACCCTTTTCTTCAAGTCAGGATGTACAAGCACCAAATCTCGCAAACTTTTCCAAGGAACACATTTACTGTCGCCTTTCTGTTGGATCCGGGCAGCGACCCACTGCTCGCTCATCCCAGTGATGTTCATTAATTTCTTTAACAACGGAGGGACACAAGCAGCTCTGGAATAAGCCTTGTCGACTTGAATCTTTGGGCACCGAAGCAAGGTCGTATACTCCTCCACAGTAGGCGTCAAATCTACCTTCCCAAAAGTGAAACAACTGTAGGCAGGATTCCAAAACTGAGCAAGGGCTCGGAATAAATACTTGTCCACTTTGACACTAAGCAGATAAGGTAGGTCACCGTAGTTACAATAGAACAGCTGCTTGGCCTCGACATCCCATTGATCCCAGACTTCTTTCATTTCTCGAAGGTCATTCTGGATTACACTGATACGGGTAAAATCCCACAATTCTGACATGTACCCTTTGGGAAGACTATCGCCTTTCTCCCGTTGTGTCGCTTCAGCCCATATTCGCACAGCCGCATTATCCTCTACTTTATCAACAAACCCCTTTTCCATGATAAACTTCCTACTGAGAAACTGAATGTAAATCGACACCTCTTTTAGAATGAAGATGCCATGCAATCACAAACAAAGTAAATTAGCATTAAACACAGAATAAGATTTAAAATAAGCGACAAATAAATACAACATTCATTTAGGTAAGCACTAAAAATTTGGAGTAGCTCTACCTAGGTTGGTTCCTATGGCTCATTACATGTGGTTTGGCTCTAAAGTAGGGTACCTGAACCAGCAGATTCCTCGATCCTCACCCATTATAGGCTCATACGGACCAAGTTCGATTCAGGGGGATACATTTCCCTATGGCCATGCGGAGATGAAAATCTCACGAAGACATAGGTACGGATGTATCCCGGAAGCGATTCACTATCCCATGCGGAGGTGAAAACCTCACGAAGGCGTAGTTTCTCACTCCCACTTAAAAAGGTGTGACCAACGGTCATGCAATGCAATGCAGAAAGATATAAAATTTAGAATACAAAACATGATAAAAACTATAACTCAAACAAATGAAATGCAATGAGAGGATCGTATATTTAAACCAAATTTTCAACTTTCGACAAAAAGACAAGAAATAATCAACTCATGGCTTGACTCTCTTATTTGGTATCCCCAGTGGAGTCGCCAAGCTGTTGGCACCATTTTTGGATGAAAAACGGGGTCGACTTGGGTTTTGATGAAAACGAAAAAAACGGGAGTCGCCACCAATCCTTTTTGGGGTGTGATTGGGTCACCTTGGAAAGAGGTTGTTTTTAATAAATAATTTGATCTTATTAAAACAACGGTTTTGGTCTACGAAATTTAGGAAACGGGTTCGGGAGTCGGTTACGTACGAGGAAGGGTTAGCACCCTCGTAACGCCCAGAAATTGGTACCTAGTTGATTATCTAATGTCTTGATGTCGAAAATTGAGAACTTGAAAGAATTAAAAAATACGATCCTAGCATTAAAGTTTTGGAAAAAGAAATATATTTCACGTTAATCGAGGAAGAGAATCATATCCAGTAAGTTAGAATACAATGTCTCAAACTCCCGATACGCGAATAAAAAAATGCTTATTTAAAAGATATTTTAGCCATCTCGGATTTAAAATGAGATCACGACCAGCAAGTTAGGACGCGACTCTTTTTAAGATCCCGGGATCATTTAAAATTTGAGCTTGAAAAGATTCGTGCATTTAGATTTATCGAGAAAAACGAAACCCAGTAAGTTAGGGCACGATTTTCTCGGTTCCAAACACGAAATGTTATTTTTTGAAAAAAATAAATTTTGTTATATCGAGTAAAAATAAAGCACAAAATCATAGTGAAAGCAAATTACATTATTTATGCATAGCAAGATCATAATGAACATGAAAATATAAAAACGATGCAAACAATAGCAATTAATTTGAACGATCAAATTTATAACATACAAAATAACACAATATATAAAAAAAACGAATAAATTTAAATCATCCATTCAAAATAATGACAAAAATGAAATAAATAAGTAGCAAACACAATTAAGTATAAAAAGATATATATAGACATGAGCTAAAATATGTGTATACATGAATTAATGAAATATACAAAGTATATTTTAATAAAATAAATTAATATACGTATATATAAAAAACATGTACATATATGTAGATGTATAAAACTAATGGAATACGAAAATAAAGAAATACGTATAAAAAGTAAGTGTATATATATTGTAAAGTAAAAGAAAAATATATATGTACAAATTAAAGTTTTAAAATATGAAAATATACATATGTATACAAATAAATACGTTAATTTATACATGTTGAAAATATATTGAAAAGGTGTATGTATGTGGATTTTAAAAATATATAAAAGAGTATATTTTAAACTATAAAGATTATATATAAATATGTATATATTTATAAGAATGAAAACATGTATATAGATCTATAGGTATGTACATAAGTTATAAAATGTATGAAAATATATAAGTATATATATATTATAAGAATAATGCATGTATGTCATGCAAATATATGCATATACATATATACGTACCAAAGGTTTAAATAAAATAAATAAAAATAAATAGGAAGAAATAATAATAATAATGATAATAATAATAATAATAATAAACTCAATAATAAATAAAATGATAGGATTAAACTAAAAACAAAACAAAATACCAGGGGAGAAATCAAAATAAGATAAGGCCACAAGATCGATTTGCGATGCGCGCAGAAGAAGGGGGATCGATTGAGCAATTTTCCCCAACCTTATGCGCATGTGCTCCGCACTGGACTAAATCGAAACGCATAAAAAGCAAGTGGCCAAATTTAAAAATTTGAATGGGACCAGATCGCGCCATATTGCATGAGCGGAGGGACCGCATGTGCAAATAGTCCCTCCGAGCCTGAACGCGCGGATCTTAGACCCATTAAGGACGGGTTTTCGGGTCTTATAAAAATAACAGGAAAAAAAAAAAAAACTAAAACCTACATCGTTTTTTTTTAAAAAACAGAGACACCCTCTGGTTCTCTCCCTCTGCCACAGCCCCTAAACCCAGGCCACCGTCTCCGCCTCCAAGGCCAGTGGCCGGAGTTACGCGAGAACGGCCCATCTGCCTTCTCTTTTTGAAGCGTCCCCGAAGGCTAAGCCTTCTCAGCCACAAGATCAAAAGGAAGAGGGATGAGATGCCCCTTTCGGTTTGAATCCAACGACGGCGAGGGTGGGGCTCCGTCGCTAGCCTGTCGAAGCAAAAGGTACTTCCTTTCCCTTTTAGTTCCGTTTGTTTTATTGAACAGTTGCAGAGAAAAAAGAGTAATAAATGAAGACTAAAGTGAATAAGAAACCAGAACAGAGCAAAACGGGAGTCAACCTTTTTGATCTCCTTTTCTTCTTTTCAATTCGAAAATGCCGTGTTTTTTGTTTACAAAGATATTGCTTTTCTTTTATATCCCCTTTACATAGTATTTTAGTTGCGTTCTTTGTATTATCCATTGTGTGCTCCGACTTTCTCTGCCATTTTGCAGGTGTTGATGAGGCTAGGCACGGTGGGTGGCGATGGGACCTGGCAGACGGCAGAGGGAGGGATGCGGCACTAGGTTTGGCTAGTTGGGTCTTGTTTTGGGCTCCGGGTTAGGTTTAGGTAGCGGGCCACCGGGTAAATGGGCCTGCAACATAGTGAAGACAAATCCCGTTTCGTGATGCATGATCTTATGAATGATTTAGCTCAATTAGTAGCAGGAGAAATATTTTGCAGACTGGAGGGTGAAAAGCAACGAAAGTTTTCGTATCGTTCTCGCCACTCAGCTTATGTTATCGATGATTGGTATCACAGTGTAAAGAAGTTCGAGGCATTTAATCAAATGACTTCTTTACGTACTTTCTTACACTTAATGGCTCTAAGATATCTGGTATTCTATTTAACTAAGGTTGTCTTGGATGATTTATTGCCAAGACTTAGCTACTTAAGGGTTCTTTCTTTGGGTGGGTATGAGATCTATGATTTGCCCGACTTGTTTGAAAATTTAAAACATCTACGCTACTTAAATTTTTCTGGAACCCGAATCAATCGTTTACCTGATTCTTTGTGTGCTCTTTATCATTTGGAGACTTTAATATTAAGAGATTGTTCAGAGCTCAAAAATTTACCCTCGAAGATCGGAAACCTTGTCAACTTGCATTTTCTTGATATTAGAGGTGCGGATTCAATAGAAAGTATGCCCTCCGGATTTGATCAGCTAACTAAGCTTCAAACTTTATCTAATTTTGTTATAGGGGAAGGTGATGGGCGTCTTATTAGAGAATTGAAAAATTTGTCAAACCTTAGAGGTAATTTTTGTCTTTCTGGATTGGAGAATGTTAATGGTCAAGATGCGAGGGAAGCTAAGTTAAATGAGAAGCTAGGGATTGATGGGTTAGAACTACAATGGGGTACAGACTTGGAGAATAATACAAGGAAAACAGAAGTTGAAGAGCGGGTGTTGGACTTTCTTCATCCTCCGAAAAAGCTTGAGCAACTCATCATTGAGAATTACGGGGGTGTAAAATTCTCATCTTGGATAGCAGATTCTTCCCTCAAGAATTTGTCATCTTTGAAGCTTCGCAATTGTAAAAACTGCAAGTCACTACCATCAGTTGGAAGGTTGCCATTGTTAAAAGATCTTTCAATTATTGGTTTCGATCAAGTACAGAAGATTGGTGTTGAGCTTTTCGGAGAAAATCAATTGAATCCATTTGCATCATTAGAGATTCTGTCTTTTGAGAGTCTTCCAAACTGGAAGGAGTGGGACACTTGTGAAGGAGACAAGAAGGTTTTGAAACTCCCCAGCCTTCGTGAGCTTTCAATCAAAACCTGTCCTCAATTGTTGGGAAGGTTGCCTACCAATCTTCCGTCCTTGCAAAAACTTGAAATTCATAGGTGTATGAGTTTGGTTGTTTCAATATCAAGTTTTCCGTCACTGTGTAAATTCAGTATACAAGGGTGTGCAGAACTGGTGGATGATTGCTCTTCTCCTGCAAAGGAGCTTTCCTCTTTGCAAACTTTGTCTCTTTCTAACATTTCAAAGTTTAATATTCCAGCAGATAGGACAATGTTGAGGTTTGGAAACTCAGAACATTTTGAAATTGATGGTTGGGAGGAGTTGGCATCTCTATCACAGCAGGGGTTTAGTTTAGTTGGACATCGTTTCATTTCCGTTTGGTGGTGTCCTCAACTGCAGTCATTGGAAACTAAGGAAGCCGAATTGCAACCTGACAAGATTTCACGTGTTGAATCTCTGCGGATATATTACTGTGAAAGGCTTAATAGACTGCCACAAGTCTTACATGAGCTCACATTCCTTACAATGATGGAAATTGATAATTGTCGAAGCTTGGTTTCTTTTGCAGAGAATAACTTACCTCCTAATTTAAAAAAGCTGAGAATTAGATGCTGTGGGAATTTGGAGTATTTGGTTGATGAAAAAGAAGATAATAAGAGTATGAGTAGTACCCTCTGTCTTCTTGAGGAGTTGTCTATCGATAAGTGTCTTTCTCTAATGTCTTTGTCATCGAAGGGGCACAAAAATATTTGCAATCAGCTTCAACTGCTCCATATTACTGACTGCTTAAAGCTGAGTTGCCTATTTTCAAACACCAAGTTTCCCATAACGCTTAAATATTTGAGAATTGGGGGATGTCCAATGTTGGAATACATAGCCGAGGAGTTCGAGGAAAGTGCTTGTCTTGAATCTATTAAAATTACATATTCTGGAATTAAATCTCTACCACGAGGACTAGACAAGCTCAACCATCTCCAGGAGATTAGTTTGGGTTCGTGTTCAAATTTGGTTTCTTTTGAAGAAAGTGGGTTGCCCAGCACCAGCTTCAGAGATATCGAAGTTATTGATTGTGGAAATTTTGGAGCCCTTCCTAAGTGCATGGCCGGCATAACCTCCCTTCGACGATTAAGTGTGAGCAACTGTTCGGCAGACATATCATTTCCATTGGGGGGATTCCCTGCCAATCTCACATCACTTGCAATCTCAAACGCACCCAAGATTTATAGGTCACTTGTGGAATGGGGATTAAATAGACTCACATCTCTTCAAGAATTGACCATCGGAGGTGGAGGATGCTCAAACATGGTGTCGTTCCCAGAAGAAGGAATTGGAATGATGCTGCCTCCTTCTCTCACCCATATCAACCTTTCAGAATTTGAGAACCTGGAATTCATGCTCTCCGAGGGCTTTCTAGACCTAGACTCTCTTCAAAAATTGGTGATCCGTAATTGTCCCAAGCTAACATCTCTTCCGGAAAAAGACGTGCTTCTCTCGCTTGGATATTTATTTATTTCCAGATGTCCGTTGCTGCAAGAAGAGTGCTCAAGCGATAAAGGACGAGAGTGGTCTAAGATTTCCCACATACCCCTTGTTAAAGTTGATGGTAAAAGAGTCATCCCGAGGGACTTAGATTGAAAGATGAGCCGCAAAATCTGTGATTGGTATCTTCAGAGTTATGGGAGAGGTACAAAAAATCATTTCAAACAAGTCTAACTTTCCTTAGGAACAAGATAAGAATAGGAATGAGTATAAATTTATTGATTGATATGTGCAGGGATTGAAAGCGAAGTTGGGGAGGAAGTGAGCTTTCAGAAAGATCCATTGAAGGAAAAGTAAAAAAGATGACACTTCTCTTGTTAAATGGGTGGAATTTGTCATTTAGTGTTTCAGATGTTTGTAAACTTGTTTCTTGGCTTTGGGGTTTAATGTTGGAGTATCATTAGATCATCGGTTTTTGTAGAATGTTGAGCTTTGTGTATTGTTTATTTTATTTTATTGTTTATTTGTCTATTGTTTAGTGTAGAAGATGAACAATTTCAAATTAAACTTCAATCGTATAATATTTTCCTTATTTTCAATATATCTTTACTTATCTTCTATTTTGGAAAGTTTAGGTAAAAATGTCAGAAAGAAATTGAACATTTGACCATTTGACTAAAAAAAAACTAATATGTCGAAAGAATACACATTTTGTTACAAAATGTTTTTCTTAAGATGCATTTTCTGTTTCTCTTTCCAAAATATAATCATTTCTCCAAATTTAGAAAATATTGATCTAATTCTCTAACTTTTTTTTTTATTTCAACATTTTTATCCAATTTTCGCCTTCTATTTTTCTATTTCACTTTCTTGTTTTTTCTTTCCTATTTCAATTTTCTTTCTTTCTTTTCTTCTTATTTTTTTCCTCTCTTTCCCAACCTTAGCTGTCACTAGCATGCACTACAGCCACACTACGGCATTTGTTCTTCTGTCCAAATAATGGCATTGTGTGTGAAAAGCTATAAAAAATTGGATTTGTGTGTAACTGTTTGCAATTATCTGCACAATTAATCTAATTTTTATTTTGTAGTTAGTTGCTCTAATTACACTTGGGAACATTTGGTTAGTTGAATCTTGCATTACAGTTTGTAATATTACATTCTTAAATGAGATTATGGTGTTTGGATTCTTGAAAATTTTGGTCATCCCATTCTCATATTCTTGAATAATGTCAAGATATCATTAGTAAAATATAATTTTGTTATAGTTCATTTATTTGGTTATCTCAGATTCTGGATTGAAAACAAAAGTTAACATTTATTTTTATTATATTAGTGAATATAATTTTCCCAAAAGTTATAGTTCTCATATTCTTTTTCTTTTCTCTCTTAACTTTTAAAAACCTTAGTTTAACTTTTTCATTTTTTTCATGATGGAAAAAAATAAAGCACAAATTGTGAGTAATGCATAAAAAATGTCATAAAACAAAAATAAATAGAAAATTATGTGAATGTGATGATTAAAGGTTATGATTATCACTCCATTTCCGAAACATTAAAATTATATATATGTATATATATATCACGACTATTTTGTGAAATTTTTAGTTTCAATCAAAAAAATAAACCATATAAATAAGTTATCATAATTAAATTTAGAAATTGTTGAACTGAATTTATATGATAAATTAAGGTATAATAAAAATTAATTTCTTAAATTATTATAATTTTATAAATAAATTTATGATTTTATTCAAGCCACTAGACGCTTAACGTAACACCCCTCAATCGGCCTGGTCACCGGACTTGAGTTACAGGATGCTACATCACTATTGAAACTTTATCACATGCACACATAGTTTCAAGCAAGATCAGTTTCATGACAATTTACAACATTTAGAGAGGTGTTCGAAGCTAAACAATCATACAACCTCAGAAACAATTTAATATGTGTTTAAGGACCATTGAGCAATTCTTCAAAGAAATCAGTGTAAGTATCGATACACAAACTAATGTATTGATATTTTGTAAAATGAGTATCTATACTAACAAGAAAAATGATACCAACTTAGCATTTTGTCAAATCTTGAATCCAAACATTTTATCGATACTCAAGCACAGGTATCGATATTTTTACCCTAAGCATTTGTACTCAAGCACTATCATTTCAACATTGAGGTATCGATACTTATAACCTGAATATTGATGCTCATTTTTTCTCTTGTGAATAGCAAGTCCAGGTTGATATTGTGTTAGCAGCAGCATCTTTAGGTCCTTATTTCTGTATTTTCAGGTTGCTACTGATTTCGAGAAAGAGCCTATAGGGACAGGAAAATCGGGTAGAAGTATATATTTCAAGGATATATGGCCTAGCAATGATGAGATCGCACAGGTAAATAATCTGTGAAGTCACTTGAAAGTTGACAGTGTTGCATATTATTTTGAGCCCAAATGACGTGGAATTTTGTAACTTGACAGGTTGTTCAATCTAGTGTGTTGCCTGATATGTTCAAGAGCACCTATGAAGCCATCACAAAGGGCAACCTGATGTGGAATCAACTTTCCGTCCCTGCTTCCACGCTTTATTCTTGGGATCCAAACTCAACATACATTCACGAGCCTCCATATTTCAAAAACATGACCGTAGAACCACCAGGTCCGCATGGAGTGAAAGATGCCTATTGCTTGCTCAATTTTGGTGACAGTATTACCACCGATCACATCTCTCCTGCAGGTAGCATCCAAAAGGATAGCCCTGCTGCTAAGTTTCTTCTTGAGCGAGGGGTGGACAAAAAGGACTTCAATTCCTATGGTAGTCGTCGAGGCAATGATGAAGTGATGGCAAGGGGCACCTTTGCCAATATCCGCATTGTCAACAAGCTCCTGAAGGGAGAAGTTGGTCCGAAGACTATTCATGTTCCGACAGGAGAAAAGCTTTATGTATATGATGCAGCAATGGTGAGTTTTAACGTTGCTATTTAAAAATCCGTTGCTTCCACTTAGACTGCAATTACTAATGGAATATATTATCAACTTGCAGAGGTATAAGGCTGCTGGGCAAGACACGATAGTTTTAGCTGGACCAGAGTATGGAAGTGGCAGCTCAAGAGATTGGGCTGCCAAGGGCCCAATGTTACTGTTACGGGCATTGGCTCACTAATTCTTGATATTGGAATATCGATTCTCTCTTTAACTCTTACATCCCAAACGGTTTTTCTGCTTTGTTTAGGGCGTGAAAGCAGTTATCGCCAAGAGCTTTGAGAGAATCCATCGAAGTAATCTGGTTGGTATGGGAATCATTCCTCTTTGTTTCAAGCCTGGTGAGGACGCTAATTCTCTAGGATTAACTGGCCATGAACGTTATTCAATTGACCTTCCAAATAAAATCAGTGAGATAAGGTCCGGCCAAGATGTTACAGTCACAACTGACACTGGCAAATCGTTCACGTGTACTGTCCGCTTCGATACTGAGGTATGCCGATATTGTCGGAAAGAGAAAAGAGTTCGGGTCAACCCCTTTTTATACATAGTTTTTAATATTCCTGAAAAATTGTCTGCAGGTGGAATTGGCATACTTTGATCACGGTGGATTCTTCCATTTGTTATTCGTAACCTAAACAAAGAGTAGACAATTTGGCTTCAAGTAAGTAGTGTCTTCAGTTTGCTATCTGCTTTGATTGGTTTTGACAGTGGTATCGATTCGATCGACAGTCAATAACTAGTACTGGTATCTCAATGTTCTCTATACGACCTGTTTTTCGTAATATTTCGTTGTAATATCTGGAGTGATTCATTTTGAAACCGAACCAATTTGAAGAGTTAGAAATGAAATCTAGCTTGTTTCCGAGTCCTCCTTCAAGATCTTTTTGTTTTTATACCTGTTACTAGGGTTCTTCAAGTCTGTTTGTGGTATCCATAACCAGCATTCTTTAAAATTTGATTTTCATTTATGACATTAAGATCCTCAAAATTTTAATGTTGGATTGATGCGTTCTTATGTTCGTTTGTTTGTTTTTAAATTTGTTCGTTCTTATTCGTTTATTTAAAATTATGTACGTTTATATTTGTTTGTTTAAGTTAAACAAACATCTTTATAAATGTATAATTGAAACATGTTCACAATCAATATGCATGAATAATTAATAAACAAATAAATAAACATATGCATATATATATTTAGATATAAAGCGTCAAATATTAATATTTATAGTTATATTATAAATAAAAAAAGCACAAAAATTATAATAATTTTATTAATATATAATAATGAAACAATAAACAAGTTTGGAATGATTTATTAAATGAATTTTTAATGAATGATAAATGAGTTTGTTCATAAACATAAATGGACTGAGCAAGCTTTGTTTGTGTTCAATATATTCATTTATTTAGCTTAACAACTGAATATAAATAAATAAAAATTAAATTGTTTTTTATGTTCATTTATAGCCCTATGCAATGGTAAAAGATATATTGTGCTTTCAATGGGAGACAGAAGATTAAACCTTGAAAATAATATTGTTGGGAGGGATAGTCACTTATCTCAAATATGGACCGTAAAACGGACATGAAGGATAGCAAAAAAACAAAGCGCAGTTTGTAACATTTCTTTTGTAACGGAAAATGGTTAGTGGTGACTATTTTGTTATTTTTCGAAAGTGGAATGATTGAATTGAAACTTAACTGATTGTTTTGTTAGCTATACTAGAGTGAGTGACTATTGGTGTAATTTATCCTTTAAAAAATTATAAAATTTTTAAAAGAAATTTTAAAAAAATATATTGTGCTATAACATTTAATTAATTATATTGTAACAAGATTTTAATGTAACATGTTTAATTTTTTAATTTAACTTAAACAATTTCACTCGATTTGGCTCGACTTGAATTTTATTTCACTTGACTCAATTCGAAAAAATTCAAATCAAGTTAGAATTATAAAATAAGATTCACGAATTCGATTAATATGAAAATTTTTTACTCAATTCAACCGATTGCTCACTCCTATCTATAGATGTCAAAGTATTATAATCATGACTAATAATTACTTTGATTCCAATAGGCATGAAAAACTTGTTGATATTAACAATTATATTGAACTTGACTCTTATGAATGTTAAAATATCCCTAAAAACATATTTCAAAAAATAATTTTGAATATACATATTTTAATAAATAATTAATATATTTATAATATCAAAATAAAAAATAAAATAATTAATATAAATTTAAACTTAAAATTAAAAATATTAATAAATAAGTAATAAATTCTAATCTTGAACTAAAAAATAATGTATATAACTCAAATCCATTGAACAAAATTAATTTATTCCTAACTTATGGCATTAAAACACAAAATTAAACTGAATTAATTTACAAAATATAATGTATTTCTATTCAATGAGATCTTTTGATTAAAATAAAGAAAGATTGGTGCGCAATAAAATAAAGAAATTGGAGGTTCCAATCATTCCAAAAACTGTGACCTGTTTTCCACTTTCTTGTGTTTTCCATCTCATTTGTCTCTATTCGTTGCCTTCAACTCCATTCCCTGTTATCCCCAATTATACACAATCCATCTCCATTCCTTCTTCATCTCTCTCTTTGATTTCTTTGTCCCAATTCCACCATGTCTGTCTTTGGAGAGGCTGCTCTTTCTGCCTTTTTGGAGCTGTTGTCTGCCAAGTTGCTTGACTCTGTACTCAACTTTTTGGAGGCTTCCACAAGCGCCGCAAAAAATGCCGCTAACGACAACGTCGCTAACGTTTGCAGCATTTACAGAAATAAGCGCCGCTAAAGGTCATGTTCTTTAGCGGCGCTTAAAAACAAAACGCCGCTAAAGAACATGATCTTTAGCAGCGCTTTTATCACAAACGCCACTAAAGAACATGATCTTTAGTGGCGCTTTCATCACAAACACCGCTAAAGAGCATGATCTTTAGCGGCGCTTTTATTACAAACGCCACTAAAAGTACGATTCTTTAGCAGCATTTATGGAAAAACGCCGCTAATTTTGGCAAATTTGTATCATCCGATTTTTCATCCATATACAATCCTTCTTGTAACATAAAATCCAACCAAAAATGACAAATTTAAATAATACTTCAAATTCAATGAAAGATATATGATATAAATTGATAACTGAATTATATAATTCAAAATATTATTACAATAATATTAAAATTAACAATGTTAAAAATATTCTTACAATAACTAAGTTACTAAAACACACTAAAATGTTTACACAATCATCTCCTACAAACAGGTGCAGCAGTAACCACAAGAAAAAAAGAAGAAAAATACACAAATCCAGAAACAGTTTTTGACAATCACTTTTTCAGGAGTAATACCAAAAAAAAAACCCCCCAGGTTTCAACAAAAATGACACATTACTTAGAAGTCTCCTTTGCTTTATCTTCAGTTTCAAATCTTAACTGCAAATAGAAGAATAGAAATGCATTTCAGATTCATCATATTTGTTCACATGACAAATCAAAACCCAATGTTCATAACTTAAACTACACAAAATACCAGCAAATGCTGCAAGCAACAGACTAGATCAGCCTGAATGTCCTTCTCTTGCAATAGGGTTTCCAAATTATCCTGTCAAATGAATGTGCTGTCAAGGGCAGGAGAAGAGAAAAGCATTGAATAGATTCAACCTTTTTAAAAGTTAAAGGCTAAACTGCCACTTTTACCAGAATATTTTTCTCTCTTTTCATAAAATAAATAACTTAGAGAACATTTTTCTGCATCAGCTCCGCCGCAGCAATACAAGTCGCAGACCTTCAATATTTACAAAAAGGAGTTAAAATATGAAAAATAAAATATACCCATTTGCAAATAGGAAGTAAGGAAGTGAGAGAATCAAATATTTCAATCCTTCCCAGAATTCAAATCTTTCAATAACATGACAACAGAAGGAGACAACCAAATCTAATTCAAAAGAGAACTCCACATAAGCCAACCTAATCTTTCAATCCTTCCCAGAATTCCTCATCTTTAGAGTAAATATTTCGGGAAAAGTTTACATACTTGAGAAATAGAAAAACAAAATTATGCACCCAAAAAAATTGAAAAAAAACATTATAAGAAAACAGCAATAAAGTGGATACAATTAGGGATTCACCAAGAGATTTCACATCAGATTGCTCAGATAAATGTAAATCTGCTAATTTGGCAATCAGTTCCCTCCGGCCTTCTACCACCTGCAATGGACAATAATTTTCTTTTCCATTTCAAATTTCTCAGGAACCAAAAAAACCATTACCATTTCCATAACTACAAACCCTCAACTATTACCATAGATAACTTCTTGAATCGCTAAAGAATATCCAAAAAAGATGGAAATGTAATGAAATGGAAAGTAAATTTTCAACAACAATAATAATAAAAGCTTACCTCTGAAATTTTATGGCTTCTATGAGCTTCTGCAACTCGCTGCTGTAACTTGAGTTCTCCATCGCTAGTCTTTTCTTCTCTTTTCTTTTTCAAACCACATTCACAAAGGAAATCATTCAATGTTAAAAATTAACTCAATTTATGTCATTAATCCCTGTACTATGCATAAATTGCAAATTTAATTTAGCTACTTTTAAAATTTTGAATTCCAAAAAACATATGTTAAATTATAGAAACTAAAATAATACTAAAAATATAAAACTAAAAATAATCAAACTGAAAGATGCTTGGATATTCATCATATATGTATCTTTACTGCCCAAGATTGAAAGATGCTTGGATATTCATTTCAGGCTTTAAAAAGGTTCAGATATGGCTCAAAATATGTGCTCGGTTTTCACTTTTTCTGAAGTTGTCCCCAGATGCAATTGCATTCATCAACAAGATCAAGCAAAGAGGATAGTCATCTTACCATCCACAGCATCATGAGAAGTAGGAGTCTGTCCACTATGGCTAATCCAAAACCCAAGTCGCTCTTCTGCAATATCATCTTCCACGCCATACACTTTGGCTCTTCTCCAGAAATACGTTAACCAAGCCTATAACAGTTACAATTTATAAGCACAAGAGGAGGAGAATAACTCAACACAAATTGTAGAAATCAAGTTAGGTCCTATAAATAATGGTAATAAAGAGCATTTACATGAGGGTCTGAATTGACTTGCAGGAAAGTAGCTTTCCATTGTCTGACAACCAATGACAAATGCAGAATGCTCCAGTTTTGTAGGATAATCCAATCTATAAGAGAAGCAAAGAATTGTTAAGAACACTTACAGCTGTTTCTGACACCACGTCTGCAGAATGCTCCAGTTTTGCAGGATAATTCAAGTCTTCGTTAATCGGGATATAATTTGCAATCTGAGTATTCAAGAAGACAATATGTTCAGTGTTGGGATGTGTGGTATTAACTCAGACAGGCACATTCAGAAAGCACAATACAGTTTCTCCCAACATGGTAAACATGAAGTGCAACTGTATGCAATTTTATTTTTAAATCTCAAAAGATTGACAACTAAAATAATTTGTTCTTTCAAAAACAGAGAATAAAGTCACAAACATATACATGAAAGCACACATAAGCAATAACAAACCTCATCACAGATATATGTTCGAGCACGAAAAGTCAAGCGTTCATGAATGTCTGCCAAAATTCTTTCTAATGATGGGCGTAACCCTGCCAATGACTCACTCTTTCTACTAAGTTGTTCTCCCAAGACTTCAACTTTGAGAATATCAACCATTTCACAAAGAAAATCAACATTTGCTTGTACAACGTTAACCAAGTCGCCTATGCCTGCCTAATGCCTGTACAACAGCATCCTCAACCTGAAAGCAGTATTGAGCGTGAAATTAAAAAAGAAAAAAGAAAAACGAAGTGGTACTCCAAAAAGTGCAGATGAAACACATAAGTAATAATAAAATAGAAGTTCATATAAATACAGAATGGAGGGAAAGAAGTATTACTGCTACTAAAATTTTTAGAAGTTAATGCGCAAGGCATAAACCATCATAGAGGTGGCACACAAATTTTTAAAAAGGGATGTAGAACATCCAGGAAAAGTATACCAAATTAATATTTAATTTTGCTTAAAAAAATCAACCTTCAAAGATGCTAATTCCCTAAGGCCCATTTCAACTGAAAGCATACTCTCAATATTTCCTTCTCCAGTCAGATCATTCAGATCCCGGACAATTTTACTCCGGTCTGAATGTCCACCACCTGTAACAGTTCTAAAATTTAATAGGTCAAAATAATATATATTAAAAAGAAAGAGGGATTAAACGGGATGTAGTCAGAAAATGAACTAGCCTTTATCCCATGCCTCCTCTTTAGCCTTTTGTCCAGCTGAGACAACAACTTCAAATAGAAGAGGAGCCAATGCCGACCAATATTCATGCTTTGACACTGCTATATCTGCACATATGCCTGGAAAATCCAGTAGCAATTGCAGAAAAAGCAAATCCTATCAGGTTAATAAACAATAAAATGCAAACTCCATCACCAAGGGAACAAAATAAAAAGGCTAAGCATTACTGGGGAATCGGTTTCTAGGGAATCGATTTAGGGAGATTTCTGGGGATGGGGGGAATCGAAAAAAGAAGGGGGAAAAAAGAATATTTCATTTGAAATGCAAATAGAGGGAGAGAGGGGAAGATGGTGATGAAGACGGTGGCAGAAGAGAGAAACACTCAGGTGTTTTGAGGATACCAATTTTAGGGGGGAAACTTTAGGGGTTTCAGGGGGAAATTTTGGGATAAAAACGCGTAAAAATTTTGGGAAATTTTTATAAATTGATTTATTTTTTGCGGCGTTTTTATAGAAAACGCCGCTATTGCTTACCTTTAGCGGCGCTTTATAAGCGTCGTAAATTTTTTTCATTTTGAACAAAACGACGCTGTTTTGCTATTATAATTTTTTTTATTTTTTATAAATTGATTTATTTTTTGCGGCGTTTTTATAGAAAACGCCGCTATTGCTTACCTTTAGCGGCGCTTCTTATAAAGCGCCGCAAAATTTTTTCATTTTGAACAAAACGACGCCGTTTTGCTATTCTAAAATTTTTTTATTTTTTTTATAAATTGATTTATTTTTTGCGGCGTTTTCTATAAAAACGCCGCTATTGCTTACCTTTAGCGGCGCTTCTTATAAAGCGCCGCAAATTTTTTCATTTTGAACAAAACGACGCCGTTTTGCTATTATAAATTTTTTTTATTTTTTTATAAATTGATTTATTTTTTGCGGCGTTTTCTATAAAAACGCCGCTATTGCTTACCTTTAGCGGCGCTTCTTATAATGCGCCGCAATTTTTTTTCATTTTGAACAAAACGGCGCCGTTTTGCTATTATAAAATTTTTTTATTTTTTTATAAGTTGATTTATTTTTTGCGGCGTTTTTAAGCTATTTCATTTTGAACAAAATGACACCGTTTTGCTATGCTAAAATTATTTTATTTTATTTTTTATAAATTGATTTTTTATAAAATAAAATAAAAAGTACTCTCAAAAGAAATATTGTATATTTTAATAAGAAAACAAATGATAAAATGGTTGTAATTAATTATTAAGTTAGAATTATCTAAATTAAATAATTGCCTATATATCCATATCATTTTTATTTTTGTATTTTTTTCTTATAATTTGGTCCTCTCCAAAATAAATAATTATACATAAATATCCATATCAATCTATTACTTTTTTAAACTTATTTATTAATTCTATTTAAACTAATTTAAATATATCAAATGGTTTAGATTACATTTTTTTAAATATAAAAGCATTAATTTATTATTATTATCTATTTTACAATTATATAAGAAAATATTTAAAATATAAATTAAAAAAATAATTAATATAAACTCAAAATCTTAACTCGACCCCTGAATCCCTAAACCTTAAATCCCTAACTCTTAACCCCTAACATCTAACCCCTAAACCCCTAACCCCTAAACCTTAAATCTCAACCCTTAAACCATAATCCCTAATTCATAACCCTAAATCCATACTCCCTAAACCTTAAAATATGAACTCCTAAATCGGCTTTAAATCTTAAATTAACCATATACCCTAAACTAAAAACCCTAAACAAATTTATTATTATCTCTTTTACAATTATATAAGAACATATTTAAAATATAAATTAAAAAATAATTAATCTAAACCCAAAACTCTAACTCGACCCCTGAATCCCTAACTTTTAATCCCTAAACCCCTAACCCTCTAACCCCTAATCCATAATCCCTAAACCCATACTCCCTAAACCATAAAATATGAACTCCTAAACTGGCCTTAAATCTTAAATAAATCATATACCCTAAACCAAAAACCCTAAACAATTTTATTATTATCTCTTTTACAATTATTTTAAATAATAATATTTTAAATTTTCCATGTGTTTTATTTCAAATTATTTCTACATGTCATAATTTTTTCTGAAGATTTTAAATATTCAATTAGAAATAAATTGAATTTTATTTAATATGAATAAACCAATTAAGATAAAAAAAATTTAGCGGCGCTTTTCAAAAAACGCCGCAAAATCCCCGAAAGCTCAGAAAACGGCGTCGTTGAGCTTAGGTTTTTTTGCGGCGCTTTTCCAAAAATGCCGCTAAAGCCCTGGGCATTAGCGGCGCTTTACCAAAAACGCCACTAAAGTCCTAGGCATTAGCGGCGCTTCCTTAAAAACGCCGCTAAATCCCCGAAAGCTTAAAAAACGGCGTCGTTGGGCTTAGGTTTTTTTGCGGCGCTTTCCCCAAAATGCCGCTAAAACCCCGAGCATTAGCGGCGCTTTCTTAAAAACGCCGCTAAATCCCCGAAAGCTCAGAAAACAGCGTCGTTGGGCTTAGGTTTTTTTGCGGCGCTTCCCAAAAATGCCGTTAAAGCCCTGAGCATTAGCGGCGCTTTCTTATAAACGCCTCTAAATCCCCGAAAGCTCGAGAAACGACGTCGTTGGGCTTAGGTTTTTTGCGGCGCTTTCTCAAAAACGCCGCTAATGCTTCTTTTTAGTGGCGTTTTCCGTAATGCGCCGCTAATGATCGATCATTAGTGGCGTTTTTTATCCAAACGCCGCTAAAAACGCCGCTAAAAGCCTGTTTTGGTGTAGTGTTTTTGTGGATTGAAAAATTGATTGAATTGTTAAAATTTTAATGGCACTAATATGACGGCTTACATGATAATTTACGTGCACTTCATTTTTAAAATGGATAAATTATTGATTTTTTAAAATTTATTAAAAATTTATTAATTTTTAGGAAGAGCCCTGGATTCCATGCAAATTGTCATGTCGGTGTCATTAAAATTTTAATAGTTCAGTCAACTTTTTTACCTAAAGAAATACAATTTAACTAAAATTTGAAAGGAAACGGCCAAAATATTCCAAAAAAAAAAAAACGAATTAAGGCCAAAGTGACAAAAGAGGTAAGCTTTAGGGGTTAACTTTTTATCATTATGCCAAAGTAAAATTACTCTAATTTTTAGGTTTGAAAGATATTTTATATTCAAATAATTAATTTGAAATAAAAATTTTGATATATCATAATGATACATGCAAAAATAATAATTTGATTGATGTTTATGATATAAAGGATTCATTCAAAATTTATTGACCAACTATAATAATTAATTATAAGTAATAATATGCACAAATTGTTTGATTATAGAAATCTATAATTTCACAATAAATAACAAAAATAAACAATTTACATATAAAATCATTAAATTACTCTTCTACAATTCAATTTTTTTTCATTAAGTAGCTTTAAACATCACGAATCAACAGATCAAAATCCAAATCAAAATCTAAATAGTTTTCTTCTTAGATATCTGAGCTTCGACATTGACTGTCAAATCAACTTAGATCTAAGCTATCGAAACCATTTTTTGATAAAAAGGGTCGACTTTGATTTTGAAAATGAAAATGAAAACGGGAGTCGTCACTAATCCTTTTTTATGAGGTGTGATCGGGTCACCTCGGAAGTGATTATTTTTGATAAACGATTTGATTTTATTAAAACAACGATTTTGGTCCACAAAATTCAGAAAAACATGGTTTTTTTTTGCCAAAGACCACCGTAGCCCCTCCGCAAACGGTGGTTGGAACCACCGAGACATCGGGTTTTAAACCCGCTTTTATGCCCGCTCGAAGGCCCGGCCTTCGTTTCCCAAAGGACCGAAGGAGAAGGATCTATTTAAATAATTATACCAAAAGGCCCTACTTTGTAAAGGGCCGACAATGGTCCCACGGTTTAGATTTTTTTTTAACCCTTTATTAAATAAATATACTATATCTCAATTAAATCGTAAACAATAATAGAAATATTTTAATTTTCTTTTTCTGTCAATGAAATTTAAATTCAAAATGTTACTTTAAAAAAATATTCAACTTCTCATTATTCAATCCAATAAAGATTGAACCAAGCTTCCCTTCTCTGAGTAATTGTATGTCTACCCATTGTCTCTTGTTTTTATATACGGGAATGACAAAACCCTTAATTTGCAATCTTCCAATTGGTATTAGCTACTACTTAAATTTAATCAACACGCCCAACTAGTTATCAACCCAATATATGTCAACCACTCTAATATAACCTTCCAACAACACGAAATAATTGAATGTAAGTGTAATTATCTAGATAGTTTTTACAAAATAATTAGTTGACAGCGTGTAATTGTATTGCAATTCCACGTGTCATGTTTAGTGTAATTACACCACGTGTCAACTTGCAGAGGTACTGCTGGGCAAGACACGATAGTCTTAGCTGGAGCAGAGTATGGAAGTGGCAGCTCAAGAGATTGGGCTGCCAAGGGCCCAATGTTACTGGTATTGATATTGGAATATCGATTATCTCTTTAACTCTTACATCCCAAACGGTTTTTCTGCTTTGTTCAGGGCATGAAAACAGTTATCGCCAAGAGCTTTGAGAGAATTCATCGAAGTAATCTGGTTGGTATGAGAATCATTCCTCTTTGTTTCAAGCCTGGTGAGGACGCTGATCCTCTAGGATTAACTGGCCATGAACGTTATTCAATTTACCTTCCAAATAAAATCAGTGAGATAAGGCCCGGCCAAGATGTCACAGTCACAACTGACACTGGCAAATCGTTCACGTGTACTTTCCGCTTCGATACTGAGGTATGCCGATATTGTTGGAAAGAGAAAAGAGTTTGGGTTAACCCCCTTTTATACATAGTTTTTAATATTCCTAAAAAATTGTCTACAGGTGGAATTGGAATACTTTGATCACGGAGGCATTCTTCCATTTGTTATCCGTAACCTAAACAAAGAGTAGACAATTTGGCTTCAAGTAAGTAGTCTCTTCACTTTGCTATCTACTTTGATTGGTTTTGACAGTGGTATCGATTCGATCGACAGTCAATAACTAGTACTGGTATCTCAATGTTCTCTATACGACCTGTTTTTCGTAATATTTCATTGTAATATCTGGCGTGATTCATTTTGAAACTGAACCAATTTGAAGAGTTAGAAATGAAATCTAGTCTGTTTCCGAGTCCTCCTTCAAGATCTTTTTGTTTTTACACTTGTTACTAGGGTTCTTCAAGTCTGTTTGTGGTATCCATAACCAACATTCTTTAAAATTTGATTTTCATTTATGACATTAAGATCCTCAAAATTTTAACGTTGGATGGATGCGTTTTTGTGTTCGTTCTTATTCGTTTATTTAAAATTATGTATGTTTATATTTATTTGTTTAAGTTAAACAAATATATTCATGAATTTATAATTGAACATGTTGGCAATCAATATATATGAATAATTAATAAACAAATAAATAAACATAAACATATACGTCAAATATTAATATTTATAGTTTTATTATAAATAAAAAAAAGCGCAAAAGTCATAATAATTTTATTAATATATAATAATGAAACAATAAACAAGTTTCGAATGATTTATTAAATGAATTTCTAATGAATGATAAATGAGTTTATTCATGAACATAAATGAACTGAACAAGCTTTGTCTATACTCAATATATTTAATAAACTAGTCTCAAAATTTGGTCATCTTCATTTACTTAGCTTAACAATCTAATATAAATGAATAAAAACTAAATTGTTTTCTATGTTCATTTATAGCCCCATGCAATGGTAAAAGATATATTGTGCTTTCAATGGGAGACACATGATTAAACTTTGAAAATAATATTGTTGGGAGGCATAGTCACATATCTCAAATATGGACTGTAAAATGGGCATGAAGAATAACAAAAAAACAAAGCGCAGTTTGTAACATTCCTTTTGTAATGGAAAATGGTTAGTGGTGACTGTTTTATTATTTTTCAAAAGTTGAATGATTGAATTGAAACTTAATTGATTTTTTTGTCAGCTATACTAAAGTTGAGTGATTGTTGGTGTAATTTATCCTTTAAAAAATTATAATTTTTTTAAAAAAAATTCTAAACATATATATAAAGAAAGTTTAAAAAGTAAAAATTTTCTAGAATAATAATTTTGAGGACTTAAATAAGTTAATTTATGATTCAAGTTTATTATAATAAGGTATTTATTATTATTATTATTTTACTTTGATTTTTTTCAAATTTATGTGCTATAATATTTAATTAATTATATTGTAACAATATTTTAATGTAACATGTTTAATTTTTTAATTTAACTTGAACAATTTCACTCGATTTAGCTGGACTTGAATTTTATTTCACTTGACCCGATTAAAAAAAAATCAAATAGTGTTAGAATGATAAAATAAGATTCATGAATTCGATTAATATGAAATTTTTTCACTCGATTCAATCGATCGCTCACTCCTATCCACAGATGTCAAAGTACTATAATCATTACTAATAATTACTTTGATTCCAATAGGTATGAAAAACTCGTTGATACTAACAATTACATTGAACTTATCTCTTATGAGTGTTAAAATATCCCTAAAAAATATATTTTAAAAAAAAACAATTTTGAAGATACATATTTTAATAAATAATGAATACATTTATAATATCAAAATAAACTTGAAATTAAAAATATTAATAAAACTTTAATAAAAAATAAGTAATAAATTCTATTCTTTTATCTAAAAAATAATGTATATAACTCAAATCCATTGAATAAAATTAATTTATTGGTAACTTATGGCATTAAAACACAAATACTTGTATGCATAAATAATTACAATTAAATACTCATAATTACTGAATTAATTTACAAAATATAATGTATTTCATTTCAATGAGTACCAATCATTCCAAAAACTGTGACCTGTTTTCCACTTACTTGTGTTTTCCATCTCATTTGTCTCTATTCGATGACTTCAACTCCATTCCCTGTTAACCCCAATTATACACAATCCATCTCCATTCATTTCCCTCAATCTCCTCTTCCTTCTTCATCTCTCTCTTTGATTTCTTTGTCCCAATTCCACCATGTCTGTCTTTGGAGAGGCTGCTCTTTCTGCCTTTTTGGAGCTGTTGTCTGCCAAGTTGCTTGACTCTGTACTCAACTTTGTGGCCGATTACCGGCAAGTCCACCAGCAACTCAACCTGTGGCAATCCATATTCCCCGAGATCAAAGCAGTGTTGAACCATGCAGAGGAGAAGCAGATCAAGGACGAGGGTGTCAAGATTTGGTTGGGCGATCTCCAAGACTTAGCCTACGATGTGGATGACATCTTGGACGAGTTCGCTTACCAAGAGTTACGTCTCAAGCTCCAAAAAACTCAAGCACAAGCCAGCTCTAGTAAGGTACGGAAACTCATTCCAACCTGCTGTACTGGAGGTCATTTCTCTCCAATCGCTTTTATGTTCAATACTAAGATGACTTCAAAGATAAAAGAAATCACCGAGAGACTGAATAGTTTGAACACTCGAAGAAGTAATTTGGGGTTGAGTGAGATCATGTCTCAAGGCGCAACTTCCAAGGGAAAGAAACCCAGGCTGCAACCAACTTCCTTGATGGATGGAGTTGTGGAGTATGTTGGTAGAGCCAATGAGAAGCAAGAAATGCTTGAGTTGCTCAAAAGTAACAATTCCGATGGAGTTTGTGTCCTTTCCATAGTTGGCATGGGAGGGATGGGGAAAACAACTCTTGCTCAGCTTGTTTACAATGATCCCAGCATTAAGGAGTCTTTCGATCACAAGTCCTGGGTATGCGTTTCTGATGACTTTGATGCTGTTAACATAACAAAGACAATTTTAAGATCCCTCGATGCTGACTCGCATGATGGGAATGACTTGAACTTGCTTCAAGTCAAGTTGAAGGAAAAGTTATCCGGAAAAAGGATGTTGCTTGTTTTAGATGACATTTGGAACGAGAGTTACAGTGATTGGACCATCTTACGGGCTCCATTTGGAGCAGGAACCAAGATTATTGTAACAACTCGACTCCGAAAGGTTTCATCTAATGTGGATTCGGTGAAAGCGTTTTACTTGGATAAACTCTCGCATCATGATTGTTTATCCATATTTGCTCAGCATGCATTGAAAGCAAGAAACTTTGATGGGCATCTCCAATTTAAAGAAATTGGAGAGAACATAGTGAGAAGGTGCAACGGCTTACCTTTGGCAGCAAAAGCCATTGGAAGCTTATTACGCACAGTTACGGATCATAGTGAATGGGAAAAAGTATATGAGAGCGAGATATGGGACGTACCAGAAGATCCATGTGGCTTAATTCCAGCTTTGCGATTAAGCTACCATTATCTTCCTCCTCATTTGAAACGATGCTTTGCATACTGCTCCATATTTCCTAAAGATTATGAATTTGAAGAAGAAGAGATAATCTTGTTATGGAGAGCAGAAGGTTTCTTGCAATCAAAAGCTAAAATTCAAGGCAAAGGTCTTGGAAACCAATATTTTCAAGATCTAGTGTCAAGGTCATTTTTTCAAAGATCTAGTGAAGACAAATCCCGTTTCGTGATGCATGATCTTATGAATGATTTAGCTCAATCAGTTGCAGGAGAAATATGTTGCAGACTGGAGGGTGAAAAGCAACAAAAGTTTTCGTATCGTTCTCGCCACTCAACTTATGTTATCGATGATTGGTGTCAGAGTGTAAAGAAGTTTGAGGCATTTTATCAAATGACTTCTTTACGTACTTTCTTACGCTTAATAGCTCCAAGATATCAGGTATTCTATTTATCTGAGGTTGTCTTGGATGATTTACTGCCAAGACTTAGCTACTTAAGGGTTCTTTCTTTGGCTGGGTATTTAATCTATGATTTGCCCGACGTTTTTGAAAATTTAAAACATCTACGCTACTTAAATTTTTCTAGAACCAGAATCAATCGTTTACCTGATTCTTTGTGTACTCTTTATCATTTGGAAACTTTAATATTAAGAGATTGTCGAAAGCTCAAAAATTTACCCTCGAAGATCGGAAACCTTGTCAACTTGCATTTTCTTGATATTAGAGGTGCGGATTCAATAGAAAGGATGCCCTCCGGATTTGATCAGCTAACTCAGCTTCAAACGTTATCTAATTTTGTTATAGGGGAAGGTGATGGACGTCTTATTAGAGAATTGAAAAATTTGTCAAACCTTAGAGGTAATTTTTGTCTTTCTGGATTGGGGAATGTTAATGGTCAAGATGCGAGGGAAGCTAAGTTAAATGAGAAGCTAGGGATTGATGGGTTAGAACTACAATGGGGTACAGACTTGGAGAATAATACAAGGAAAACAGAAGTTGAAGAGCGGGTGTTGGACTTTCTTCATCCTCCGAAAAAGCTTGAGCAACTCATCATTGAGAATTACGGGGGTGTAAAATTCTCATATTGGATAGCAGATTCTTCCCTCAAGAATTTGTCGTCTTTGAAGCTTCTCAATTGTAAAAACTGCAAGTCACTACCATCAGTTGGAAGGTTGCCATTGTTAAAAGATCTTTCAATTTTTGGTTTCGATCAAGTACAGAAGATTGGTATTGAGCTCTTCGGAGAAAATCAATTGAATCTATTTGCATCATTAGAGATTCTGTCTTTTGAGAGTCTTCCAAACTGGAAGGAGTGGGACACTTTTGAAGGAGATGATAAAGTTTTGAATCTCCCCAGCCTTCGTGAGCTTTCAATCAAAACCTGTCCTCAATTGTTGGGAAGGTTGCCTACCTATCTTCCTTCCTTGCAAAAACTTGAAATTGATGGGTGTACGAGTTTGGTAGTTTCAATATCAAGTTTTCCATCACTGTGTGAATTCAGTATACAAGGGTGTGCAGAATTGGTGGATGATTGCTCTTCTCCTGCAAAGGAGCTTTCCTCTTTGCAAACTTTGTCTCTTTCTAACATTTCAAAGTTTAATATTCCAGCAGATAGGACAATGTTGAGGTTTGGAAACTCAGAACATTTTAAAATTGATGGTTGGGAGGAGTTGGCATCTCTGTCACGGTATGGGTTTAGTATAGTTGGACATCGCTTCTTTTCCGTTAGGGATTGTCCTCAACTGCAGTCTTTGGAAGCAGAGGAAGCCGAATTGCAAGCTGACAATATTTCACGTGTTGAATCTCTGGAGATAGCTGATTGTGATGGGCTCAATAGACTGCCACAAGTCTTACATGAGCTCCAATTCCTTACAGTGATGGAAATTGATAATTGTCGAAGCTTGGTTTCTTTTGCAGAGAATAACTTACCTCCTAATTTAAAAAAGCTGACAATTAGAGACTGTGAGAACTTGGAGTATTTGGTTGATGGAAAAGAAGATAAGAGTATGAGTAGTACCCTCTGTCTTCTTGAGGAGTTGTGTATCTTTGATTGTCCATCTCTAATGTCTTTGTCATCGAAGGGTATTTGCAATCAGCTTCAACTTCTCGGAATTTACCGCTGCTCAAAGCTGAGTTGCCTATTTTCAAACCCCAAGTTTCCCATAATGCTTAAACATTTGACAATTTGGGGATGTCCAATGTTGGAATACATAGCCAAGGAGTTTGAGGAAAGCGCTAGTCTTGAATATATTATAATTGGATTTTCTGAAATGAAATCTCTACCACGAGGACTAAACAAGCTCAAACATCTCCAACAGATTCAGTTGCTTTCGTGTTCAAATTTGGTTTCTTTTGAAGAAAGTGGGTTGCCCAGCACCAGCTTCAGAGCTTTTGTAGTTAATGGTTGTGGAAATTTTGGAGCCCTTCCTAAGTGCATGGCCAGCATAACCTCCCTTCGAATATTAAGTGTGGGCAACTGTTCGGCTGACATATCATTTCTATCGGAGGGATTCCCTGCCAATCTCACATCACTTGCAATCTTAAACGCACCCAAGATTTATAGGTCACTTGTGGAATGGGGTTTAAATAGACTCACCTCTCTTCGAGAATTGACCATCGGAGGTGGAGGATGCTCAAACGTGGTGTCGTTCCCAGAAGAAGGGATTGGAATGATGTTGCCTCCTTCTCTCACCTGTATCAACCTTTCAAAATTTGAGAACCTGGAATTCATGTTCTCCGAGGGCTTTCAAGACCTCGCCTCTCTTCAAGAATTGGTGATCCGTAAATGTCCCAAGCTAACATCTCTTCCAAAAAAAGACGTGCTTCTCTCGCTTGGATATTTATGTATTTCCAGTTGTCCGTTGCTGAAAGAAGAGTGCTCAAGTGATAAAGGACGAGAGTGGTCTAAGATTTCCCACATACCACTTGTTAAAATTGATAGTGAAGCAGTCATCCCGAGGGAATCAGATTGATAGATGAGCCGCAAAATCTGTGATTGGTTTCTTCGGAGTCATGGGAGAGGTACAAAAAACCATTTCAAATAATTCTAACTTTCCTAAGGAACAAGATAAGAATAGGAATCAGTATAAATTTATTGATTGATATGTGCAGGGATTGAAAGCGAAGTTGGGGTGGAAGTGAGGTTTCAGAAAGATCCTTTGAAGGAAAAGTAAAAAAGATGTCACTTCTCTTGTTAAAAATTTCAAAGATGTTATTGGCATACAGTTCAATGGGTGGAATTTGTCATTAGTGTTACAGTATTTTCAGATGTTTGTTAACTTCTTTCTTCGCTTTGGGGTTTAATTTTGGAGTGCCATTAGTTCATCGATTTTTCTAGAATGTGAGCTTTGTCTATTGTAATCTCGAATTCACTTTTATAATACGGAAGAATAAGATGAACAATTTTACATTAAACTTCAATCTTATAACATTTTCCTTATTTTGAATATATTTTTACTTATCTTCTATTTTGGAAAATTTCGGCAAAAACTTCAGAAAGAAATTCAACATTTGACCATTTGACTAAAAAAAAACTAATATGTCGGAAGAATACACATTTTGTGACAAAATGTTTTTCTTAAGATAGCATTGTCTGTTTCTCTCTTCAAAATATAGTCATTTCTCCAAATTTAAGAAATATCGACCTAATTCCCTAACTTTTTTTTATTTCAACATTTTTATCCAATTTTCTCCTATTTTTCTATTTCACTTTCTTGTTTTTTCTTTCCTATTTCAATTTTATTTCTTTCTTTTCTTCCTATTCTTTTCCTCTCTTTCCCAACCTTAGCTGTCGCTAACATGCACTACAGCCGCACTACGACATTTGTTCTTCTGTCCAAATAATGGCATTGGTCAACTCTTTTCCTCATTCTATTTCATTTCCAAATAATGGCGTTGGGGTTCTCCTCCGTTGATCACCTTGCTCTTTTCCCATCATTGCTTGTTCCGATGTTGTCACTAATCGGAGAAGCCACCAAATGGTCCACATTTCCTTTCTCTCTCCCGCTTCTTTTCTACTTTATTTTTTTGTTTTAAAAGCTGTGGACCGCGTTTCACTACTGTTGCTCTCCATCGTTGAATCGAGCCACCACCATAAATGGCCTTGCTTCTAGTCAACATGCACTGCTGCTCAGCCTTTTGTTTCTTTCCTTTTTTTTGCTATTGCCTCTCCTGTCTAATTGATAACTCTAAAATATAGAGTTATCTTTAGCACTTCTAGATTGGTAATTCATGCAAAATTTAAGTGTTTGATAACAAATTTTGAGATTTTTATGACAACTTTTTCCTGTTGAATGATACTAAGATGAATTTGCTAATTTGATCATTTTATATACTAAAACACATGATTGCAACTTTTGAAACAGTTGATGTACTAGAAGAAAAGTCAGTCTTGAAGCTCACCCTTTTGGTGCTCAATGTTATAACATTTCTACAACATAAGCCATGTAAAAGAGGGTTGAGACATGGTCATCTTTGGACCCAATTAAAGGCTTATTAGTCTTAGAAAATTCTCTTGACCCAACTTAAGAATTGGGTCAGCAAAAATGGATAGCCTGCTAAGAAGATAGGAGCCCAAATTGTGCACTAAGGAGGAGAAGTCCTAATTGTCCATAGAGGTGCCCAAATCAGCCACCCAAGACTTGGTTAAAGATTGAAAATCAACCATAAAATCCTCATATGTGACTGGCCAACTCCCCTCCTCATTTCAAGGTTTTTCTCCCATGAATCAAGCAAAAATTTCAAAGTCATCCACTCACTTTCCTTAAAATAAAGGTCAGATATTCAAGGCTCTCATTTGCTAAAAATAGCCAATATCTACAAGTATAAATAACCCTAGCTATTTTGTTATCCCTTATTCACCATCTCTTTTCCCATTCTTCATTTTTTCACTTCCCATTTGTGAGAGAGAGCAACAAAAGAGTTTGAGAGAAGCATTTCAGAAGTTCTTTGAGCAGCAAAGTTTGGCATCTTGAAGGCAAATCAATTCAACAAAAAGTGCATTATCACATTCAACTTCGACCTTTCTGAAGTCTTTTCCCTATATTATGAAAACACCTTCCAACATGGTAGAGCGGATTTTTTTGAATATTGAATATATATAGAGCATATATGATAGTTGGTTATCTTGCTTCGTTTTTCTATATAAATTTATTATTTTACTTTTATATATGTATGATTATTTAAATGGTATTACGTTTAAAAAAATTGTTCGACAAAAAATATATTTAAATATTGGTTTTCTTTAAAATGATTAGAAATAATTAATAAAAATCAAATTGAAGTGAGGCGAGACAAGGCGAGGTGAAGATGGATGTATTCAACATCTATGGAAGTTGTAGTATTTTTCAAAAGGCACAATGACTTATTTGTCCCTTCAACTTTCCAAAATAGTAAATTTAATCATGTAAATTTTCGCTTTTTTTAGCCTTTAAACTTGTATTGTTTGTGAAATTGCTCCAAAATGGATGAAAAAGTTAGTATCTATTTATTTTGTTGACGTGACATTCGCGTGAAATGCCACATGGATGCCAAATTAACAATTAATTATTTTAAAATTTTAAAATTTTAAAAAATATATAATAAATTATTAACTTTTTAATACCTATTTTGGAGTGATTTGACAAACAACTGAAGTTTTGACTCACATGTTATCAGCTATCAAAGACCAACTTCATGTTATCAGCTATCATTACACTCGTTTGCTATAATCCTCATTAACAAAGGAAGAGGATAGGAACTATATCTAAATATTTTATCCTCTTTTGACAAACAACTTTTTAATACCTATTTTGGAGTGATTTGACAAACAACTTCATGTGACTCACATGTGTTGCACCAAAAGAATATTACGATATATATTTTAAATAATCAATATTATTAATATTAGAAAATTTTAATATCCTTAATAGTAACAATATTATTTAATAACATAAAATAATTCTAAAATTTCAAACCACTCCACATTAAAATAATTTTATCTATATTTTAAAAAGCATAAGGCATAATCATAAATTAGCTCCTAACATTTACTCATTCTGTCACTTTGACTCTTAACTTTCAAATTTTAGGCAAATTGCTTTTTGTGGATTGAAAAATTGATTGAATTGTTAAAATTTTAATGGCACATAATTTATGTGCACTTCATTTCTAAAATGGATAAATTATTGATTTTTTTAAAATTTATCAACATTTTATTAATTTTTATGAAGAGCCCTGAACTCCATGCAAATTGTCATGTCGGTGTCATTAAAATTTTAATAGTTCAGTCAACTTTTTTACTTAAAGAAATACAATTTAACTAAAATTTGAAAGGAAACGGCCAAAGTGTTCCAAAAAAAAAAAAAGGAATTAAGGCCAAAGTGACAAAAGAGGTAAGCTTTAGGGGTTAACTTTTTATCATTATGCCAAAGTAAAATTACTCTAATTTTTAGGTTTGAAAGATATTTTATATTCAAATAATTAATTTGAAATAAAAATATTGATATATCATAATGATACATGCAAAAATAATAATTTGATTGATGTTTATGATATAAAGGATTCATTCAAAATTTATTGACCAACTATAATAATTAATTATAAATAATAATATGCACAAATTGCTTGATTATAGAAATATATAATTTCACAATAAATAACAAAAATAAACAATTTACATATAAAATCATTAAATTACTCTTCTACAATTCAATTTTTTTTTCATTAAGTAGCTTTAAACATCACGAATCAACAGATCAAAATCCAAATCAAAATCCAAATAGTTTTCTTCTTCGATATTTGAGCTTCAACATTGACTGTCAAATCAACTTGGATCTAAGCTGTCAAAATGGGCTTGTAAATAATTAATTTGAAATAAAAATTTTGATATATCATAATGATACATGCAAAAATAATAATTTGATTGATGTTTATGATATATAGGATTCATTCAAAATTTATTGACCAACTATAATAATTAATTATAAATACTAATATGCACAAATTGCTTGATTATAGAAATATATAATTTCACAATAAATAAATAAAAATAAACAATTTACATAAAAAATCATTAAATTACTCTTCTACAGTTCAAAATTTTTTTCCATTAAGTAGCTTGAAACATCACGAATCAACAGATCAAAATCTAAATCAAAATCCAAATAGTTTTCTTCTTAGATATCTGAGCTCCGACATTGACTGTCAAATCAACTTGAATCTAAGCTATGTTCTTCTACTCGTCTATGGGAACTGATCCACCATACCGATCATCGAATTATTGCTTGGAACTTTCTAGCCAAACTTCTTCTTTATTTCATAACAATACATTATCAACATGATCCTTCCAAGTTTTTATAAACTTTTCTAATTTTCTTCTTAAGCTAGATATTTTTTTTTCTTATAATCTAGCCAGAGACTTGTACTTGCGAAAAAGACGCGTTGTAATGCCATGGGGAGTGGGCATTACCTTAGGCACTGAATTCTTCCATCTCAGCTCATGCAACATCTTGAAGCAATGTGGTATTATGATAACACTCTAGAATAACGTATTTTTATGTATTAATTATGTATTTATTCTGAGTATGATCCTGCTAATTTGAGCTATTTATGATCTTTTATCTCATAGGGACTAAATTTGAGGCAAAACTGAAATTAAGGGCCAAAAGCGTGAATTTAGAGATAAAATGAGCCAATGTGTGACACAAGGAAAAGTTGGTGCCAAAAGTGCAAGCATGGATGACACAAGGGTTGAAATGCAAAAAGAAGAGATTTTATTCTATTAAACTCTATTTTAATTAGGATAATTAATATTAAGATAATTATTAAGGATTAGTTTTAGGATTTTATTTTATCTTTATTTATTTTCAATTAAATGTATTTATCTTTTAGGAATTTAAGTAGGATTAGAATATCTCCCCTAGCACTATAAATAGGGGGTGAAGTGACTCAAAAGAGAGCCCATCTTTTCTTTTTCTGTAAACACCCTCTCCCCAAAAGTCTAGGCTTTTGTTCTTTTCATATTTCTTTTCAATAAAATCTTTATTTTTATTTTATTTATTTTCTTTTCTACCACAACCATGAGCCACTAAACCCATCTAGCCGAAGGTTGTCAAAAATCCCCAAAAGGGTTCATGAGGCTTAGAATCCGTGCTTAGCCTCCTCGCTGAGTATTCATCGTTTCTCCGCACTACGGGGCTGAAGCTTCCATCCAAGTCCCTCAAGAAGTAAGTTTTTCAACGTATGCAAAGGCGGCCGCTTTGTATGTTTTGGGAATGTTGCACAGTCGTTTCGTTAGCTTACTGCGTCAGAGGTTGGCGAGCCCAAGAGACAAAATGGCGTGGGATTCGCCATTGAGAAGCGTTGATCTAGCATAAGACGATCCCACAGAAGCGATTGTTGGCTAGAGTCAGGTTCCACTAAATTGTAAGTCTAAATCCTTGGAGCTGGTGGTCGTAGGCGTCCTCTCCCACTAAAATTGGCTTATTCGGTTTGGGAAGGATCATCTAAAGCCGAGGATTGAACCCAAGGCGGAACGAGACAATTGGAGGCTAGAATCTCCTATAAGAATTTTCTTTCTCTTAACTCTATTTTTAATTTCTCAAATTTTCAATTCAATATTCTTAATTCTATTTTTATTTTATTTTTCGTTTCTAGATCCAACAATTTAATTCTGTTATTGTTTTTATTTTTTCCAGGAACGCAGGTTGTCTTGGGCTAGACTCTGCCTGGGATTTCATAGAACAAGATATTTTGCAAGTCTAGTCCCTAAGGATTCGACCCTACTTCCCTTTTACTATGCTTTTTCATTATTTATTAGGGATATGATATTTTTGGTGCTTTCAACGACCGCATCAAATTTTGGCGTCGTTGCCGGGGACTGGCAACGTACTAATCTTGTTTTTTGTTTCTTATGACCAGATCTGCTCCAAGTACTCTTGCCTTCGATTCAGAAATTGAGAAGACTGCTAGAGCCAATCGCAAGGAGACAAAGTTACGAAAAAAGCAGTCAGTGGTGGTTGGAACTCAAAGTAACCCAACGCCAGAAATAGAAGTCGATGAAGAAGCTGAGTCTAGGGTTAACGAAAACCCTACTCGAACACTTGAAAGCGAAAAAGTAGAAGTCGACTTACCAAAAGAAGTGCTTAACGCTAGGGTTAGCGAAAACCCAAATCTAGTATACCAACCAATGGCTCAAACGATTCGGCAACTGGCCGAAGCTCTGACAGAACAACTGCCATTGTGCATTGCATATCCTACTATGGATACTGATTTTGAGTTGAAGTCAATTTTAATCCAGTTATTGCCAACTTTTTGTGGGTTACAAAATGAATGGTTATTTTATTTACCCCCTGGATCTATTACAACTTGGGCCGATCTATCTCGTTTATTTCTGAACAGGTTTTTTCCACCATCTCGGGCAGCTGAGCTAAGAAGAGAGATCGTTGGAATAAGATAAAAAGAAGCTGAATCCCTTTACGATTATTGGGAGCGATTTAAAAAGTTGTGTGCAAGCTGTCCACAACATGGTATAACAGAGCAATCTCTCCTCCAATACTTTTACGAAGGTTTGAAGCCTATGGAGATGAATATGGTAGACGCTGCAAGTGGAGGAGCATTGGTCAACATGACTCCCCAACAAGTTAGAGATTTGATCTCCACAATAGCTGCAAATTCTCAGCAGTTCCGAGCCAATACTGAACCCCTAGAAGGGTTCACCAGCTAAGTAATTCAACCTTAGAGGATAAAGTTGATAGACTTACTAATATGATGAACTCTCTTATTGCAGAAAAAGCAAAGACAGCTCGGTTATGCAGAATATGTACTACACCCGATCACGCAACTGATGCATGTCCCAGTTTGTGTGATGATACCACGGCCCATTTGGATGCTGTGGGAAATTTTCCTGGGCCGCCACAAAGGCAATACGACCCCTATGCTAATACCTACAACCCAGGGTGGAGGGACCATCCTAACTTAAGTTATGGGGCCAATCTACGAAATAACCAGCCATACCAAAATCGGTTTTCGCAACAGCCGCAAGGTTCAGGTAATTTTCTAGAAACCACGGTCAATAAGTTAGCAGCTAATGTTCTTGATTTTCAACAGCAAACTCTTAATTTCCAAAAAGAGACAAAGAATTTCCAACAGAAAACCGAGGCGTCCATCAGAGAGTTGACCACATCGATCGAGAAATTAACCTCTCAAGGGAAGTTGCTGTCACAAACAGAACCAAACCCTAGACAAAATGCAAATGTAGTAATGTTGCGAAGCGGAAAGGTACTAGAATTGATTCCTGATAGGAATCTTGCCCAAGAAATCGCTTAGGAAAAACCCGAGAAAGACGAACAGGTCTGACCGAAGCCTCCATTGTACCAACAAGCAAATACCGCGGTATGCTAAATTTCTTAAAGAGCTTTGCACCAACAAGCGAAAATTAACAGGTAATGAAATGGTGAATGTTGGTGAGAATGTATCCGCAGTGTTACAGCAGAAAATGCCGGCAAAATGTAAGGATATGGGCATGTTTGCAATACCATGCAAAATAGGCCATTTAAGAATTAAAAAGGCTATGTGTGATCTAGGGGCTTCTATAAATGTAATGTCGTATTCTATGTATGAATCACTTAACGCGGGTTTTTTTGACAAAAACAGGTGTTATCATTCAATTGGCGGACAGGTCTGTTGTGCATCCAGAAGAAGTCCTCGAGGATGTTCTGGTAAAAGTTAACGAGCTTATTTTCCCTGCAGATTTTTATGTGATCAAAATGGAGGAGGATAGCATTCCTGAATCTTCAGATCTCCTGCTGGGTCGACCGTTCTTTAGTACAGCTAGTACTAAAATTGATGTTCGAAGTGGGACTCTTACGATGGAGTTTGATGGGGAGATTGTAAAATTTAATGTCTACGACGCCATTAGCCATCCAAGCGAAATATTGAGCGTAAATCGTATCGACATAATTGACTCTTTGGTGGAAGAAAATTATGAGTCAATTTATGAAGATGATTCTGAACTTGATGAAATTGAATTTGTTAATGAGTTATTATCTCCAAATACTAAACTGTTACCTTCTATTATACAGGCGCCAGAGTTGGAGTTGAAACCACTTCCTGTGTAACAGCCCGATTTTGGGCCTAGTCGGAATAGTGGTTTCGGGACCACAAATCCGACGAGGGAAAATATGGTTATTATTATATTTTTATGGTCTACAATTTCACGGAAAATTTTCGTAAAAATTTCGTTCGAAAATTTCGACGTTTGGGCACTCAATTTAGTCAAAAGGACTAAATTGTAAATAGTGCAAAAGTTGAGTTCTATATGTAGAAGTATCTAATTGATATGAAATTTTAAATTGGAGGTCTTTATGTGGTAATTAGACCATTAGTTAGTTGATGGACAAAAATAGACATAAGAAATGAGAGAAATAGATTTTTTTAAGTGGGGGCATATTAGTCATTTGGTAATAAAAATAAATAAAATGGGAAAAAGATGACAAAAATCATCATCTTCCTCATTAGTTGCTGCCGAAATTTGAAGGAAGCCATAGCTAAGGTTTCTTTGCTTTCTCAAGCTCATAGTAAGTGCATCCTAGCCCCGTTTTTAATGTTCTTCGCATTTTTGGAATCCTCGTAACTCGGTTTAGCTTATTCTAGCAATAATTCGTGTTAGGGCTCATATTTGGAAAAATACCCATAGGTGAAATGTGTTTATTTTGCTGTTTTATGGTGGAATATGAAGCTATAAATTATGTTAAACAACTTTTGCTAAGCGATTTTAAGCGAAAACGGGTAAATAGGCATAATCGGTAAAAATAATTATTGTTCATAAGTGTATGTTAGAGTGAGAATTTGATGTTGCCATAGAAGGGAAAAATGTTCAGCATGTCATAAAACCTAAGAATAAGTGATGAAGTTTAATTTCCGAGCTTGGGGACAAAAGTGTAATTATGCAAAAGTTTGGGGGCAAAATTGTAATTTTTTAAAAAGTTGGGTGGTGGATTATTTTAATGAATGTAAACATTAAATGAGTTAAATTTGCTATTATAGATCAAGAAAGACGTGAAGATTATCTCAAACGAGGAAAAGAAAAGATAGTGGAGTGAAGTGCAAAAATTACGATATTTTGCACCGAGGTAAGTAAACACGTGACTTGATGTATTATTTTGACATTAATTGATATATGTTGAGATTTATTTGGAATTAAAATAAATGTTTGGCCATATCCTAAAAATGTTGTTAAATCGGGAAAGGTGGTAAAGGGTTGCAATATATGATTTATGGGTTGAACACTCGGAATAAGCCGAAGTATGTTGTACATAAAGGGGTTGCTGTGTGCTGATTCCCCGATTCATTGGTGGTGCTATGTGCGATATCCACTGTATCTTTGAAATGTGAAAGGGGGTTGCTATGTGCTGATTCCCCCGAGGGGTTGCTAAGTGCTGATTCCCCAGTTCATTGGTGGTGCTAAGTGCGATATCCACCGTATCTCTGAAATAAAAAGGGGGTTGCTATGTGCTGATTCCCCCAAGGGGTTGCTAAGTGCTGATTCCCCGATTAAGTGGTGGTGCTAAGTGCGAGATCCACTAATAACGGTTAACATTCCGAGTGCTCAACGAAAAAGTGTGGAAGGTGAATATTGCCATATGGTGGAAATTTTTATGGGGCAAATATTGAGTTGGATACTAAATCGATCCATGTATGAGATGGAAGAAAATATCAAAAACGAAAAAAAAAAAACGATTTAGTTATAAACTGTGTTGAACAACAGCAGATGGGTAACTTTGAAAAATCACCATAAATGGTGGAAAATGAATGGGAAGCTGAATAATATATGAAATTGAAGCTGAATGTGTCTATTTTCATATGAAATAAATAGAATAAGCAAAAGAGTTGTATTTTTGGAGATATCTGAATTTTACTGAAACAGGGCTGGATTGATTTCGGGATCCCCTGTTCTAACTTTGGAAAATCACCAAAAATTGTACAAAAATAATTATGGTGTGAAATTTATATTCCTGGATTCCTTATTGACTCTATTTTTAATAGAAACAAGCGAAACCATTTTTAAAATTTTTTACAGAGAGTTAAGTGAATTTTTTTGAGGAAGGGTCAGAACCGTTGGGCAGTGAAACAGGGAAAGTTTTAATGAATAAACTGTACTAATTGGCTGGGTAAAAAATTCTGAAATTTTTATGGTGAAATGGTATATGAGTCTAGTTTCAGGGAAAATTTACGAAACTCAATTTGGAGCCCTGTAGCTCCGGATAAAAATAAATTAGCGACTATGACGCAGAAAAACAGTTTGCTGGAAATTGCCTAAACAATGAAGTTATTCATGAATAAGTTTATATTTTGGTGTAGTTATGTGAGTAATTACTTATTTATCATGTGTTTACTTACTAAGCTATATGCTTACTCGATTTTATTTTTTCCCTTGATTATAGTGACTTCCGACAACTCGGAAATTTGGAACGAAGTCAGACAATCATCCACACTATCCTTCACACTTGGGGTATTTTGCTACTATCGTTCCGGAAAATTATGGCATGTATAGACGACCTATGAAATATGGAATCATCATGTAAATATATGTTATGGTTTGATTTAAAATGTGGTGTTCGTTAATAGTTAAATTGTGAGTATTATTATAAATGAGTTTGGTTGATATATATATATTGGATTGTGATTTAAATTTGCAGGAGGTTTAAGCAAAATTAAGCAGAAATGCTGTCGAAATTTTTTTTAAAAAAACTTAGTAATACCTCATACTCTGTTCCGAGCCGGAATACGAGTAAGGGGTGTTACATCCTGAGCATCTGAAATATGCATTTTTGGGGAAGGGTAATACCCTACCAGCCATAATCTCCAATAGACTCTCCACACATGAAGAGGAAAGTTTGGTTCATATACTAAAAAGTCATAAGGAGGCAATTGGCTGGACCATTTTAGACTTAAAAGGGATAGGCCCTTTGACGTGCACACACAGGATCTACTTGGAGGAAGACACGAAGCTGAGGAGAGAGGCACAAAGACGGCTAAATCCGAATATGATTGAGGTAGTAAAAAAGGAAATAATCAAGCTTTTAGATGCTGACGTAATTTACCCTATTTCTGACAGTAGGTGGGTAAGTTCGGTTCAGATCATGCCCAAGAAAATGGGCGTGACAGTAAAGAAAAATGCTGAAGGCGACTTGGTACCTACCCGAGTACAAAATGGGTGGCGCGTCTGCATTGATTACAAGAAGTTGAATTCATACACTAGAAAAGATCATTTCCCTCTTCCTTTTATAGATCAAATGCTTGAAAGATTAGCCAGAAAAACTCATTTTTGTTGTCTTGATGGATACTCAGGTTTCTTTCAAATTCCAGTTGCACCGGAAGACCAAGAAAAGACAACTTTTACATGCCCATTCGGTACATTTGCGTATAGAAGGATGCCATTTGTTCTTTGCAATGCGCCAGCCACTTTCCAAAGATGTATGATGAGTATATTTTCTGAATATGTGGAAAAAATTATCGAAGTTTTTATGGATGATTTTACTGTATATGGGAGTTGTTTTGATGAATGCCTTAAAAACCTAACGATAATTTTGAGTAGGTGCATAAAATTTAATCTTGTCTTGAATTATGAAAAGTGTCATTTTATGGTAGACAAGGGTTTAATTCTAGGTCATGTTGTTTCATCTAAAGGAATTGAGGTCGATAAGGCCAAAATTGATATTATAAATTCTTTGCCTTATCCCTCCACTGTGAGGGAAATTCGTTCTTTCCTTGGCCATGCAGGGTTTTACAGGCGCTTCATAAAAAACTTCTCGAAGGTAGCTGAACCACTGTGTGAGTTGTTGCAGAAGGATAAGAAATTTGAGTTTGGCCCAAAATGTAAGGAGGCATTTGATACACTCAAGCAAAAGTTAGTCTCCGCTCCTATAGTACAACCACCAGATTGGAAATACCCATTTAAAATTATGTGCGACGCTAGCGAGCACAATGTAGGAGCCATGTTGGGGCAAATGATAGACAAAGAACCACATGTCATATGTTATGCCTCGAAAACCCTAGATGCTGCGTAGAGCAACTACACCACTACGGAAAAAGAACTCTTGGCCGTTGTATTTGCTTTAGATAAATTTTGACCTTATCTATTGGGAACTAAAGTGATTATTTTTTCTGATCATGTAGCCCTCAGGTACTTGATCGCGAAGAAAGAAGCAAAACTGAGGCTCATTAGGTGGATTTTGCTGCTCCAAGAATTTGACATTGAGATTCGAGATAAAAGGGGATGCGAGAATTTAGTGACTGACCACTTAAGCAGAATAAAAGTACCTTTTGACGACATCCCTATATTAAGGAAGAATTCCTTGATGAGAGACTATTCTCGACTGAAGTACGTCTCCCATGGTATGCAGATATAGTAAACTTTCTAGTCACAGGATCATTACCCACTGAGTTAGCACGTTCCGTGAGGGGCAAGCTTAGACGCAACGCTCGATATTACATTTGGGATGACCCATACTTGTGGAAACACTGTTCAGACCAGATAATACGAAGATATGTTCCAGAAACTGAGGTAACTTCTATCCTTAATTTTTGTCATGCTGAAGCTTGCGGAGGTCACTTTGGCCCTAAGCAGACCGCTCATAAGGTGTTAGAATGTGGGCTATATTGGCCCACAATTTTCCAAGATGCATATAACTTCTGTAAGTCTTGTGATAGGTGCCAACATACAGGTAACATCACTAAACGAAATCAAATGCCCCTTTCCCCGATTCATGTATGTGAAATCTTTGATGTATAGGGTATCGATTTCATGGGCCCATTTATTTCTTCATTTAGCAATGTATACATAATTCTTGTAGTAGACAATGTTTCTAAGTGGATAGAAGAAAAGCCTACTCATAATGATAATGCCAAAACTGCTATGGAGTTTTTAAAACAAACTAGTTTTTTCAGGTTTGGCACACCTCGAGCCCTAATCAGTGATCGTGGCACCCACTTTTGTAATAAGGTCATGGAGGCACTGTTGGCAAAATATGGAGTCCACCACCGTATAGCTACGGCTTACCATACCAAAACGAACGGTCAAGCCGAGGTCTCAAACAGGGAAATCAAGACTATTTTGGAGAAAATAGTTCGTCCTAACCGAAAGGATTAGAGCCTTCGGCTAAATGATGCACTTTGGGCCTATTGGACTGCGTATAAGGGACTGATTGGTATGACCCCGTATTGACTTGTTTTTGGCAAAGCCTGCCGCCTTCCAGTCGAATTGGAACATAAAGCCTATTGGGCCAGTCGACAGTGTAACATGGAGTTGGAACCTGCAAGAAAGGCAAGGAAATTAGACATCCAAGAGTTGAACCCTGTATCTCAGGGCCGAAGCGGTATGCACATTACCTCTTTTCTTTTAATGCCTCTTTATTATATTTTACTTATTGACAGTTTTCTTTGATGCTTTCTACAAGGCCTCATGACCGAGTTCCTTTGAAAGAAATGAAGGCTGATTGGCATGCATGTCTTGATAACAATGTTGGATTCAAGGTTAGACACAGACAGCTTTACTGCAGTTGGTTCATCAAAAAACTCTTGTTTGATGTCATTCCATGGCGTGTGTTCATTAGAAACAAGTTCAAACTCAGGTAATAGTGTTGGCTTTAAGGTTTGAATTGCTAGGTCCCTTTGTGTAGCCTCAGGCCTAGTAAGCCTTTGTATCTACCTTTACAGAACTTATCATTTTCCATCTTTCATCAGTCTACAAAACTAAAATTTTGAGCACATTTTTATGCATTTACTTATTTGTACATCATGCCTTAATTGTGTAATCCTTGTTGCAGGGTTTTGCTGTGCCAAAGGAAGAGCAGAATAAAGTTGCTAAGTTCACATTCCATGGCCTACCTGCCGAACTTAGACATGGAAGTGTTGTAATTGCGGCTATCACCAGCTGTACAAACACATCAAACCCTAGTGTCATGCTCGGGGCTGGGCTTGTTGCTAAAAAGGCTTATGAACTAGGTTTTGAGGTTAGTCTTAGCTTCTTGTATGTTTCCTCTGTTTTTAACCATTTAAGGTATCAATGTTTTCTGGGCTTGGAAATTAATGTGTAGGAAGCGAGTTAATTTGGAGCGGTATCTTGTGTTTCATAACTCTTGTGAAAATTTGGCCATATTGGGAGTAGTTTTGTATTATAGTTGATTACCATTCTCTCATATCAGCATTGGACCTGTAAACTTGTGGATCTTGAGTGTGTTTTTTCTTCTCTCTTTATCTCCCCTTTTTTTGTGTGTGCGTGTGTGTTTCAGTTTTCTTCTCTTTCTTTAAGGAAAAAAAATGGTGAACTTCAACTCTGCTGTAGCTGGAAGACAAGTCTTGCCTGATATCTTAAAATGTACTTTCCATTATTATGCCCCAGGTCAAGCCATGGATTAAAACAAGTCTTGCTCCTGGATCTGGAGTTGTTACAAAGTATTTGCTTCAGAGGTATGTTGATTGCATATGATATTTCCTTTAAGAAGTTTGGTCATCCCTATTGTCTCTATCTTATCCCTTTTAAGAAAAAGAAAATCTCTGAAAATAGTAATTTCGTGCTCTTGATTTGGTGTTCTATACTGGGCTGCAAAAATACTTTAATCAACAAGGTTTTAACATTGTTGGTTATGGCTGCACAACTTGTATCAGAAATTCTGGAGAACTTGATGAATCAGTTGCTTCAGCAATTTCGGAAAATGGTAAATTTTATTTCTTGAATGCAAAATCTGCTTCTTCATTTTCTTTTGAAAATTGCCAGTTCTCTTGGTAGTGTTAGGGGGCTTTTTCCAGAAGTGTGAGGATTAATGGATAATCTCGGTGATATATTTAAAAATTCTATCCAATTTTCTTACTAGTTAAATTTTCATCAACTTGCTAAAATGTGCTAATATTTTCAGTTCTAGATTTTAGGCCAATCCTTATTTCATTTTAAATCATGTTTCCTTCTTAATTGTTCTAGTTCACATCCTGATTTATTTATTCCGCATGTGTCTTCAAAAATTGAAGTTTTACTCCCATTGGTTCCTTTTGGTTTTCTCTTATAATTCACCTTCACTAATTTTCAGCACCTGCTTTTTACTTGTTTCTAGTTTCCCTCTGTCTTTGTTCCTTGCCCAATGTAATTTATCTTCACTAACAAATACCTCGGTCACTATTTCAGATATCATTGCTGCAGCTGTTCTTTCCGGGAATAGAAACTTTGAAGGTCGTGTTCATCCCCTAACCAGAGCTAACTATCTTGCTTCACCTCTATTAGTAGTTGCCTACGCCCTTGCTGGCACGGTAATGTATACTTTGCATTCTTATTGGTATTAACGAAAATGCAGCGTCTAATACATTTTCTTACTTTTGGATTAGTCATGCCACAATATTTTAGACAATTTAGTTTGATACTATTCATGCAATGGTGTTCCAAAAATTGGGCACTGCAGATTCTCTCTTTTGTTACTTGGCCTTTCAATATTTTTCCAACCCTATTCAATGTGAAAAGTTCTATTTATCAAACTTGATTTCAAGTCCGTGATGCATCATGGATCCAAGATCACAAATTTAAATTTGGATGTTGATATAATAATATGATAATAACAGTGGTTTACGAGGATGCTCATTTTTTCTCTTGTGAATAGCAAGTCCAGGTTGATATTGTGTTAGCAGCATCTTTAGGTCCTTATTTCTGTATTTTCAGGTTGATATTGATTTCGACAAAGAGCCTATAGGGACAGGAAAATCGGGTAAAAGTATATATTTCAAGGATATATGGCCTAGTAATGATGAGATCGCACAGGTAAATAATCTGTGAAGTCACTTGAAAGTTGACAGTGTTGCATACTATTTTGAGCCCAAATGACGTGGAATTTTGTAACGTGATAGGTTGTTCAATCAAGTGTGTTGCCTGATATGTTCAAGAGCACCTATGAAGCCATCACAAAGGGCAACCTGATGTGGAATCAACTTTCCGTCCCTGCTTCCACGCTTTATTCTTGGATCCAAACTCAACATACATTCACGAGCCTCCATATTTCAAAAACATGACCGTAGAACCACCAGGCCCGCATGGAGTGAAAGATGCCTATTGCTTGCTCAATTTTGGTGACAGTATTACCACCGATCACATCTCTCCTGCAGGTAGCATCCAAAAGGATAGCCCTGCTGCTAAGTTTCTTCTTGAGCGTGGGGTGGACAAAAAGGACTTCAATTCCTATGGTAGTCGTCGAGGCAATGATGAAGTGATGGCAAGGGGCACCTTTGCCAATATCCGCATTGTCAACAAGCTCCTGAAGGGAGAAGTTGGTCCGAAGACTATTCATGTTCCGACAGGAGAAAAGCTTTATGTATTTGATGCAGCAATGGTGAGTTTTAACGTTGCTATTTAAAAATCCATTGCTTCCACTTAGACTGCGAGTACTAATGGAATATATTATCAACTTGCAGAGGTACAAGGCTGCTGGGCAAGACACGATAGTCTTAGCTGGAGCAGAGTATGGAAGTGGCAGCTCAAGAGATTGGGCTGCCAAGGGCCTAATGTTACTGGTACGGGCATTGGCTCACTAATTCTTGATATTGGAATATCGATTCTCTCTTTAAATCTTACATCCCAAACGGTTTTTCTGCTTTGTTCAGGGCGTGAAAGCAGTTATCGCCAAGAGCTTTGAGAGAATCCATCGAAGTAATCTGGTTGTTATGGGAATCATTCCTCTTTGTTTCAGGCCTGGTGAGGACGCTGATTCTCTAGGATTAACTGGCCATGAACGTTATTCAATTGACCTTCCAAATAAAATCAGTGAGATAAGGCCCGGCGAAGATGTTAGAGTCACAACTGACATTGGCAAATCGTGCACGTGTATTGTCCGCTTCGATAATGAGGTATGCCGATATTGTTGGAAAGAGAAAAGAGTTCGGGTCAACCCCTTCTTATACATAGTTTTTAATATTCCCGAAAAATTGTCTGCAGGTGGAATTGGCATACTTTGATCACGGAGGCATTCTTCCATTTGTTATCCGTAACCTAAACAAAGAGTAGACAATTTGGCTTCAAGTAAGTAGTCTCTTCACTTTGCTATCTGCTTTGATTGGTTTTGACAGTGGTATCGATTCGGTCGACAGTCAATAACTAGTATTGGTATCTCAATGTTCTCTATACGACCTGTTTTTCGTAATATTTCGTTGTAATATCTGGCGTGATTCATTTTGAAACCGAACCGATTTGAAGAGTTAGAAATGAAATCTAGTCTGTTTCCGAGCCCTCTTTCAAGATCTTTTTGTTTTTATACCTGTTACTAGGGTTCTTCAAGTCTGTTTGTGGTATCCATAACCAGCATTCTTTAAAATTTGATTTTCATTTATGACATTAGGATCCTAAAAATTTTAACGTTGGATGGACGCGTTCTCATGTTCGTTTGTTTTTAAATTTGGTCGTTCTTATTCGTTTATTTAAAATTATGTATGTTTATATTTGTTTGTTTAAGTTAAACAAACATATTCATGAACATGTTCGCAATCAATATTCATGAATAATTAATAAAAAAATAATTATATTATAAATAAAAAATAAACACAAAAATCATAATAATTTTATTAATATATAATAATGAAACAATAAACAAGTTTTGAATAATTTATTAAATGATTTTTAATGAATGATAAATGAGTTTGTTCATAAACATAAATGAACTGAACAAGCTTTGTTTGTACTCATTTATTTATTTAGCTTAAGAATCGAATATAAATGAATAAAAACTAAATTGTTTTCTATGTTCATTTACAGCCCCATGCAATGGTAAAAGATATATTGTGCTTTCAATGGGAGACACAAGATTAAATCTTGAAATAAAATTGTTGGGAAGGATAGTCACATATTTCAAACATGGACAGTAAAATGGGCATGAACAATATCAAAAAAATAAAGTGCAATTTGTAACATTCTTTTTGTAACGGTGAATGTTTTGTTATTTTTCGAAAGTTGAATAATTGAATTGAAACTTATGTGATTGTTTTGTCAACTATACTAAAGTTGAGGGACTCTTGATATAATTTACTCTTTAAAAAATTATAAATTTTTTTAAAAAAATTCTAAAAAAATATAAAGAAAGTTTAAAAAGTAAAAATTTTTTAGAATAATAATTTTGAGGACTTAAATAAGTTAATTTATGTTTCAAGTTTATCGTAATAAAGTATTTATTATTATTATTATTATTATTCTTATTTTACTTTGATTTTTTTTAATTTATGTGCTATGACATTTAATTAATTATATTGTAACAAGATTATAATGTAACATGTTTAATTTTTTAATTTAAAATGAACAATTTCACTCGATTTGGCTCGACTTGAATTTTATTTCATTTGATTCGATTCAAAAAAAATTTAAATAGAGTTAGAATGATAAAATATGATTAACGAGTTCAATTAATATGAAAAATTTTTACTCGATTCAATCGATCGTTCACTCCTATCCATAGATGTCAAAGTACTATAATCATGACTAATAATTACTTTGATTCCAAGAAGCATGAAAAACTCGTTGATATTAACAATTACATTGAATTTCACTCTTATAAGTATTAAAATATTTGTCAAAACGTATTTCAAAAAATAGTTTTGAAGATACATATTTTAATAAATAGTCAATACAATTATAATATCAAAATAAAAAAATAAAATAATTAATATAAATTTAAACTTAAAATTAAAAATATTAATAAATAAGTAATATTGAATAAAATTAATTTATTACTAACTTCTGGCATTAAAAGTTTAAAACACAAAGATTGGTACGCAATATAATAAAGAAATTGGAGGGTCCAATCATTCCAAAAACTCTGACCTGTTTTCCACTTTCTTGTGTTTTCCATCTCATTTGCTCTATTCGTTGACTTCAACACCATTCCCTGTTAACCCCAATCATACACAATCCATCTCCATTCCTTTCCCTCAATCTCCCCTTCCTTCTTCATCTCTCTCTTTGATTTCTTTGTCCCAATTCCACCATGTCTGTCTTTGGAGAGGCTGCTCTTTCTGCCTTTTTGGAGCTGTTGTCTGCCAAGTTGCTTGACTCTGTACTCAACTTTGTGGCCGATCACCGGCAAGTCCACCACCAACTCAAGCTGTGGCAATCCATATTCCCCGAGATCAAAGCAGTGTTGAACCATGCAGAGGAGAAGCAGATCAAGGACGAGGGTGTGAAGAATTGGTTGGACGATCTCCAAGACTTAGCTTACGATGTGGATGACATCTTGGACGAGTTCGCTTACCAAGAGTTACGTCTCAAGCTCCAAAAACTCAAGCACAAGCCAGCACTAGTAAGGTACAGAAACTCATTCCAACCTACTGTACTGGTGGTCATTTCTCTCCAATCGCTTTTATGTTCAATGCTAAGATGATTTCAAAGATAAAAGCAATCACCGATAGACTGAATAGTTTGAACACTCGAAGAAGTAATTTGGGGTTGAGTGAGATCATGTCTCAAGGCGCAACTTCCAAGGGAAAGAAACCCAGGCTGCAACCAACTTCCTTGATGGATGGAGTTGTGGAGTATGTTGGTAGAGCCAATGAGAAGCAAGAAATGCTTGAGTTGCTCAAAAGTAACAATTCCGATGGAGTTTGTGTCCTTTCCATCGTTGGCATGGGAGGGATGGGGAAAACAACTCTTGCTCAGCTTGTTTACAATGATCCCAGCATTAAGGAGTCTTTCGATCACAAGTCCTGGGTATGCGTTTCTGATGACTTTGATGCTGTTAACATAACAAAGACGATTTTAAGATCCCTCGATGCTGACTCACGTGATGAGAATGACTTGAACTTGCTTCAAGTTAAGTTGAAGGAGAAGTTATCCGGAAAAAGGATGCTGCTTGTTTTAGATGACATTTGGAACGAGAGTTACAGTGATTGGACCATCTTACGGGCTCCATTTGGAGCAGGAACCAAGATTATTGTAACAACTCGACTCCAAAAGGTTTCATCTAATGTGGATTCGGTGAAAGCGTTTTACTTGGATAAACTCTCGCATCATGATTGTTTATCCATATTTGCTCAGCATGCATTGAAAGCAAGAAACTTTGATGGGCATCTCCAATTTAAAGAAATTGGAGAGAACATAGTGAGAAGGTGCAACGGCTTACCTTTGGCAGCAAAAGCCATTGGAAGCTTATTACGCACAGTAACGGATCATAGTGAATGGGAAAAAGTATATGAGAGCGAGATATGGGACCTCCCAGAAGATCCATGTGGCTTAGTTCCAGCTTTGCGATTAAGCTACCATTATCTTCCTCCTCATTTGAAACGATGCTTTGCATACTGCTCCATATTTCCTAAAGATTATGAATTTGAAGAAGAAGAGATAATCTTGTTATGGAGAGCAGAAGGTTTCTTGCAATCAAAAGCTAAAATTCAAGGCAAAGGTCTTGGAAACCAATATTTTCAAGATCTAGTGTCGAGGTCATTTTTTCAAAGATCTAGTGAAGACAAATCCCGTTTCATGATGCATGATCTTATGAATGATTTAGCTCAATCAGTTGCAGGAGAAATATGTTGCAGACTGGAGGGTGAAAAGCGACAAAAGTTTTCGCATCGTTCTCGCCACTCAGCTTATGTTATCAATGATCGGTATCAGAGTGTAAAGAAGTTTGAGGCATTTTATCAAATGACTTCTTTACGTACTTTCTTACCATTAGGTGCTCCAAGATATGAGGTATTCTATTTATCTAACGTTGTCTTGGAGGATTTGTTGCCAAGACTTAGCTACTTAAGGGTTCTTTCTTTGGGTGGGTATGAGATCTATGATTTGCCCGACTTTTTTGAAAATTTAAAACATCTACGCTACTTAAATTTTTCTAGAACCAGAATCAATCGTTTACCTGATTCTTTGTGTACTCTTTATCATTTGGAAACTTTAATATTAAGAGATTGTCGAAAGCTCAAAAATTTACCCTCGAAGATCGGAAACCTTGTCAACTTGCATTTTCTTGATATTAGAGGTGCGGATTCAATAGAAAGGATGCCCTCCGGATTTGATCAGCTAACTAAGCTTCAAACGTTATCTAATTTTGTTATAGGGGAAGGTGATGGACGTCTTATTAGAGAATTGAAAAATTTGTCAAACCTTAGAGGTAATTTTTGTCTTTCTGGATTGGGGAATGTTAATGGTCAAGATGCGAGGGAAGCTAAGTTAAATGAGAAGCTAGGGATTGATGGGTTAGAACTACAATGGGGTACAGACTTGGAGAATAATACAAGGAAAACAGAAGTTGAAGAGCGGGTGTTGGACTTTCTTCATCCTCCGAAAAACCTTGAGCAACTTATCATTGGGAATTACGGGGGTGTAAAATTCTCATCTTGGATAGCAGATTCTTCCCTCAAGAATTTGTCGTCTTTGAAGCTTCTCAATTGTAAAAACTGCAAGTCACTACCATCAGTTGGAAGGTTGCCATTCTTAAAAGATCTTTCAATTTTTGGTTTCGATCAAGTACAGAAGATTGGTGTTGAGCTCTTTGGAGAAAATCAATTGAATCCATTTGCATCATTAGAGATTCTGTCTTTTGAGAGTCTTCGAAACTGGAAGGAGTGGGACACTTGTGAAGGAGACGAGAAGGATTTGAAACTCCCCAGCCTTCGTGAGCTTTCAATCAAAAACTGTCCTCAGTTGTTGGGAAGGTTGCCTAACCATCTTCCTTCCTTGCAAAAACTTGAAATTCATAGGTGTACGAGTTTGGTAGTTTCAATATCAAGTTTCCCGTCACTGTGTAAATTCAGTATAGAAGGGTGTGCAGAACTGGTGGATGATTGCTCTTCTCCTGCAAAGGAGCTTTCCTCTTTGCAAATTTTGTCTCTTTCTAACATTTCAAAGTTTAATATTCCAGCAGATATTTATGTATTTATGTATTTCCAGGTGTCCGTTGCTGAAAGAAGAGTGCTCAAGTGATAAAGGACGAGAGTGGTCTAAGATTTCCCACATACCCTTTGTTGTAATTGATTTTAAAGCAGTCATCCCGAGGGAATCAGATTGAAAGATGAGCCGCAAAATCTGTGATTGATTTCTTCAGAGTCGTGGGAGAGGTACAAAAAACCATTTCAAACAAGTCTAACTTTCCTTAGGAACAAGATAAGAATAGGAATGAGTATAAATTTATTGATTGATATGTGCAGGGATTGAAAGCGAAGTTGGGGAGGAGGTGAGGTTTCAGAAAGATCCTTTGAAGGAAAAGTAAAAAAAAGATGTCACTTCTCTTGTTAAAAATTTTGAAGATGTTATTGGCATACAGTTCAATGTGTGGTGTTACAGTATTTTCAGATGTTTGTAAACTTGTTTCTTGGCTTTGGGGTTTAATTTTGGAGTAGCATTAGTTCATCGGTGTTTCTAGAATGTGAGCTTTGTGTATTGTTTATTTTATTCTTTTACTTTACTTTTCTTATAGGAAGAATAAGATGAACAATTTCACATTAAACTTCAATCTTATAACATTTTCCTTATTTTCAATATATATCTACTTATCTTCTATTTTAAAAAATAGAAAATTAGGGAATTAGGCCGAAATTTTTCAAATTTATGGAAATATAACTCATTTTCTTTTTACAAATTAGTTGTAATACCTAATTTTGGCCCGGGTAAATGACCTAAATTACAAAAGGGCTTGTGAGGCCCAAAATGAACAACGGCCCAAACAATAGTGACCCAAGAACGCCAGAAACCCTAGGGTTTCTAACATTTGCGCCGCAGCCACCTAACTCCTTGCGCAGCCAAGACCCGATCGTACCTGCACATCAAGCATCAAACAACAAAAAAGGAAAGGAAATCAAATATTTGCAGAATCAAATCAAACAGATTCATTTTTATTCTTATTTCGGCTATAAAAAAACCATCAATACATTGTAATAGAGGATCCAGATTCGGGAATCAATAAGAAAAAACCAGTATTTTTACAACGCAAGAGCAATAGAATAAAAAAAAATTCAATCGAAAAATCAAAGGTGAATATCTGTTTTTGTTTCTTTTCTTTATCGATTTTGTTTATTTTTTGTCTTTCTTGCATGCTGAAATAGAATAAAATAAAAAGTGAAAAGACTCACCTTCGTTCGGGTTTGAAACGTTATTGCGACGGTTGAGGGAGCCACCCCGAGGAACGATGGCCTGAAACCGAAAGGTTTCTTGTCTGCTTTGAGGATTTTTGTTGATATTTTGGGGATTTTGAGCCCAGATTTGGGCCTAGAGAGACAGAAGGAACTGAATAGGGAATTTTCTCTTTTCTGGTCATCGCAGACGGTGGTGCCGACTCCGAAGATCGGTGACCGGCGCAGTGGCCGATGATCGGCAGATGACTGGACGAGCAGGGGAAGGGAGAGGCTTTTAGAGGTTTTTTTTTGTTTTTTTTAAAAAGGGTTTAAAATGATTTTTTTGAATGATTATTTGGCTTAAATAGCCTTTTCAAAACGACGTCGTTTTGAACCCGGGTTGACCCGAATCCGACTCGACCGCTAGGATCTGCATGTTTTTGAGCGGAGGGGTAAATTGCGCTTTTAGCCCATCCGCCTTTTAATGTTTTTGCAATTAAGTTTTTTTTATTTTATTAATTTACCCTTTAATTTATTATCGTTTTCAATTTCGTCCTAATGTGCAAGGAAAAATTTCCCTTCCAGCCCCTCTATGTAATTTACGTGTTCAATTTCGTCCTCCAGAGTTCAATTATTTGCAGATTTGCCCCAGATTTTTATTTACAGTTCAAATTAGTTTTTTTTGTTTTCCTTTTTTTATTAATTAATTTTTTTTATTTTTTTTACATATTTAATTATTTTTTTAAAATCTACATACATATATATATAGTTTTTTTTTACATATTTATATATACATACGCATATTTATTTTTTAATATAATGTAATTATTTTTTATTTTTTTATATATGTAATTATTTTTTATGATCTATACGTATATATTTATTTTTTTATATGTATGTATACATATTAATATTTTAAACCATTATATATATATGAATAAATTTATTTTTAAAATGCAAATGTATGTATTTTTTCCATATACTTTATAATTTATATTTTTTTCCCTTTATTTTCATAAATACATCATGTATTATATATGTATAAATTTCATAGCCCAAGATTTCATATGTAAATTATGTGTATGTCTTTTAATTTCAATGCATATATTATGTGCCTTTTATTCTTTATATTTTGTTTATTTTATTCATTTGATTATTAATTTATGTTTTCGTTTATATGTTAAAAGGAATGTTTTTTATTCTGACCATTTATTTGATATTTTGCATGTGATTATTTTTATTATGTATATTAATTTCGCCTATTTATTTATATTATTTCTATACAATTGTTGTATGTATTATTGATATTTGTTAAAGAGGCATTTATTCATGCTTTCAATATAACATTACATCATTTCCTTACTTGATTTTAAAAATTGAAAATGTTGAAAATAAAGATAATACTTGTATTTAGGATTTTCAAGAAAGTTGAACCCTAACGTATTCGACTCGATTGACAGTCAATAACTAGTACTGGTATCTCAATGTTCTCTATACGACCTGTTTTTCTTAATATTTCGTTGTAATATCTGGCGTGATTCATTTTGAAGCCGAACCAATTTGAAGAGTTAGAAATGAAATCTAGTCTGTTTCCGAGTCCTCCTTCAAGATCTTTTGGTTTTTATACCTGTTACTAGGGTTCTTCAAGTTTGTTTTTAAAATTTGATTTTCATTTATGACATTAAGATCCTCAAAATTTTAACGTAGGATGAATGCGTTCTTATGTTTGTTCGTTTGTTTTTAAATTTGTTCATTCTTATTATTTTATTTAAAATTATGTATGCTTAAATTTGTTTGTTTAAGTTAAACAAACATATTCGCAATCAATATTCATGAATAATTAATAAACAAATAAATAAACATAAACATATGCATATGCATATATATATATTTAGATGTAAAACGTCAAATATTAATATTTATAGTTATATTATAAATAAAAAAAGCACAAAAGTCATAATAATTTTCTTAATATATAATAATGAAACAATTAACAAGTTTTGAATGATTTGTTAAACGAATTTTTAATGAATGATAAATGAGCTTGTTCATAAACATAAATGAACTGAACAAGTTTTGTTTGTGCTGAATATATTTAATAAACTAGTCTCAAAATCTTGTTCATGTTCATTTATTTAGCTTAACAACCGAATATAAATGAATAAAAACTAAATTGTTTTCTATGTTCATTTATGGCCCTATGCAATGATAAAAGATATATTGTGCTTTCAATGGGAGATACAAGATTAAACCTTGAAAATAATATTGTTGGGAGGGATAGTCACATATCTTAAATATGGTCCGTAAAACGGGCATGAAGAATATCAAAAAAACAAAGCGCAATTTGTAACATTCCTTTTGTAACAGAAAATGGTTAGTGGTGACTGTTTTGTTATTTTTCGAAAGTTGAATGATTAAATTGAAACTTAAGTGACTATTTTGTCAGCTATACTAAAGTTGAGTGATTGTTGGTATAATTTACCATTTAAAAATTTATAAAATTTTTTAAAAAAATTCTAAAAAAAATATATAAAGAAAGTTTAAAATGTAAAAATTTTCTAGAATAATAATTTTGAGGACTTAAATAAATTAATTTATGATTCAAGTTTATCATAATAAAGTATTTATTATTATTATAATAATTATTATTATTTTACTTTTAATTTTTTTAAAAAATTATGTGCTATAACATTTAATTAATTATATTGTAATAGGATTTTAATGTAACATATTTAATTTTTTAATTTAACTTGAACAATTTCAATCGATTTATTTTATTTGATTCGATTCGAAAAAATTCAAATCGAGTTAGGATGATAAAATAAGATTCACTAATTCAATTAATATGAAAATTTTCACTCAATTCAATCGATCGCTCACTCCTATTCATAAATGTCAAATTACTATAATCCATGGAATAAAATTAATTTATTGCGAACTTATGGCTTTAATACACAAATACTTGTATGGCGTAAATAATTACAATTAAATAGTCATAATTACTGAATTGATTTTCAAAATATAATGTGATTATCTTTTGATTAAAATAAAGAAAGTTTGGTACGCTATAAAATAAAGAAATTGGAGGGTCCAATCATTCCAAAAACTCTGACCTGTTTTCCACTTTCGTGTGTTTTCCATCTCATTTGTCTCTATTCGTTGCCTTCAACTCCATTCCCTGTTATCCCCAATCATACAAAATCTATCTCCATTCCTTTCCCTCAATCTCCCCTTCCTTCTTCATCTCTCTCTTTGATTTCTTTGTCCCAATTCCACCATGTCTGTCTTTGGAGAGGCTGCTCTTTCTGCCTTTTTGGAGCTGTTGCCTGCCAAGTTGCTTGACTCTGTACTCAACTTTGTGGCCGATTACCGGCAAGTCCACCAGCAACTCAAGCTGTGGCAATCCATATTCCCCGAGATCAAAGCAGTGTTGAACCATGCAGAGGAGAAGCAGATCAAGGACGAGGGTGTGAAGAATTGGTTGGGCGATCTCCAAGACTTAGCTTACGATATGGATGACATCTTGGACGAGTTCGCTTACCAAGAGTTACGTCTCAAGCTCCAAAAAACTCAAGCACAAGCCAGCTCTAGTAAGGTACGGAAACTCATTCCAACCTGCTGTACTGGAGGTCATTTCTCTCCAATCGCTTTTATGTTCAATGCTAAGATGATTTCAAAGATAAAAGCAATCACCGATAGACTGAATAGTTTGAACACTCAAAGAAGTAATTTGGGGTTGAGTGAGATCATGTCTCAAGGCACAACTTCCAAGGGAAACAAACCCAGGCTGCAACCAACTTCCCTAATGGATGGAGCTGTGGAGTATGTTGGTAGAGCCAATGAGAAGCAAGAAATGCTTGAGTTGCTCAAAAGTAACAATTCCGATGGAGTTTGTGTCCTTTCCATCGTTGGCATGGGAGGGATGGGGAAAACAACTCTTGCTCAGCTTGTTTACAATTATCCCAGCATTAAGGAGTCTTTCGATCACAAGTCCTGGGTATGCGTTTCTGATGACTTTGATGCTGTTAACATAACAAAGACGATTTTAAGATCCCTCGATGCTGACTCACATGATGAGAATGACTTGAACTTGCTTCAAGTCAAGTTGGAGGAGAAGTTATTCGGAAAAAGGATGTTGCTGGTTTTAGATGACATTTGGAACGAGAGTTACAGTGATTGGACCATCTTACGGGCTCCATTTGGAGCAGGAACCAAGATTATTGTAACAACTCGACACCAAAAGGTTTCATCTAATGTTGATTCGGTGAAAGCGTTTTACTTGGATAAACTCTCGCATCATGATTGTTTATCCATATTTGCTCAGCATGCATTGAAAGCAAGAAACTTTGATGGGCATCTCCAATTTAAAGAAATTGGAGAGAACATAGTGAGAAGGTGCAACGGCTTACCTTTGGCAGCAAAAGCCATTGGAATCTTATTACGCACAGTTACGGATCATAGTGAATGGGAAAAAGTATATGAGAGCGAGATATGGGACCTACCAGAAGATCCTTGTGGCTTAGTTCCAGCTTTGCGATTAAGCTACCATTATCTTCCTCCTCATTTGAAACGATGCTTTGCATACTGCTCCATATTTCCTAAAGATTATGAATTTGAAGAAGAAGAGATAATCTTGTTATGGAGAGCAGAAGGTTTCTTGCAATCAAAAGCTAAAATTCAAGGCAAAGGTCTTGGAAACCAATATTTTCAAGATCTAGTGTCAAGGTCATTTTTTCAAATATCTAGTGAAGACAAATCCCGTTTCGTGATGCATGATCTTATGAATGATTTAGCTCAATCAGTTGCAGGAGAAATATGTTGCAGAGTGGAGGGTGAAGAGCAACAAAAGTTTTCGCATCGTTCTCGCCATTCAGCTTATGTTATCAATGATCGGTGTCCGAGTGTAAAGAAGTTAGAGGCATTTTATCAAATGACTTCTTTACGTACTTTCTTACGCTTAATGGCTCCAAGATATAGGGTATTCTATTTATCTAACGTTGTCTTGGATGATTTATTGCCAAGACTTAGCTACTTAAGGGTTCTTTCTTTGGGTGGGTATGAGATCTATGATTTGCCCGACCTTTTTGAAAATTTAAAACATCTACGCTACTTAAATTTTTCTAGAACCGGAATCAACCGTTTACCTGATTCTTTGTGTACTCTTTATCATTTGGAGACTTTAATATTAAGAGGTTGTTCAAATCTCAAAAATTTACCCTCGAAGATCGGAAACCTTGTCAACTTGCTTTTTCTTGATATTAGAGGTGCAAATTCAATAGAAAGGATGCCCTCCGGATTTGATCAGCTAACCAAGCTTCAAACGTTATCTAATTTTGTTATAGGGGAAGGTGATGGACGTCTTATTAGAGAATTGAAAAATTTGTCAAACCTTAGAGGTAATTTTTGTCTTTCTGGATTGGAGAATGTTAATGGTCAAGATGCGAGGGAAGCTAAGTTAAATGAGAAGCTAGGGATTGATGGGTTAGAACTACAATGGGGTCCAGACTTGGAGAATAATACAAGGAAAACAGAAGTTGAAGAGCGGGTGTTGGACTTTCTTCATCCTCCGAACAAGCTTGAGCAACTCATCATTAAGAATTACAGGGGTGTAAAATTCTCATCTTGGATAGCAGATTCTTCCCTCAAGAATTTGTCGTCTTTGAAGCTTCGCAATTGTAAAAACTGCAAGTCACTACCATCAGTTGGAAGGTTGCCATTGTTAAAAGATCTTTCAATTATTGGTTTCGATCAAGTACATAAGATTGGTGTTGAGCTCTTCGGAGAAAATCAATTGAACCCATTTGCATCATTAGAGATTATGTCTTTTGAGAGTCTTCCAAACTGGAAGGAGTGGGACACTTGTGAAGGAGACGAGAAGGTTTTGAAACTCCCCAGCCTTCGTGAGCTTTCAATCAAAACCTGTCCTTAATTGTTGGGAAGGTTGCCTACCCATCTTCCTTCCTTGCAAAAACTTGAAATTCATAGGTGTACGAGTTTGGTAGTATCCATATCAAGTTTCCCGTTACTGTGTGAATTAAGTATACGAGGGTGTGCAGAGCTGGTGGATGATTGTTGTTCTCCAGCAAAGGAGCTTTCCTCTTTGCAAACTTTGTCTCTTTCTAACATTTCAAAGTTTAATATTCCAGCAGATAGGACAATGTTGAGGTTTGGAAACTCAGAACATTTTGATATTGATGGTTGGGAGGAGTTGGCATCTCTATCACGGTTTGGGTTTAGTTTAGTTGGACATTGTTTCATTTCCGTTTGGCATTGTCCTCAACTGCAGTCTTTGGAAGCCAAGGAAGCCGACTTGCAACCTGACAAGATTTTACGTGTTGAATCTTTGCAGATATATGATTGTGAAAGGCTCAGTAGACTGCCACGAGTCTTACATGAGCTCACATTCCTTACAGTGATGGAAATTGATAGTTGTCGAAGCTTGGTTTCTTTTGCAGAGAATAACTTACCTCGTAATTTAAAAAGGCTAACAATTAGAAACTGTGAGAATTTGCAGTATTTGGTTGATGAAAAAGAAGATAATAAGAGTATGAGTAGTACCCTCTGTCTTCTTGAGGAGTTGTTTATCTATAAGTGTCCGTCTCTAATGTCTTTGTCATCGAAGGGGCACAAAAATATTGGCAATCAGCTTCAACTTCTCGAAATTGACCAGTGCTCAAAGCTGAGTTGCCTATTTTCAAACACCAATTTTTCCCATAACACTTGAACATTTGATAATTGGGGAATGTCCAGAGTTGGAATACATAGCCCAAGAGTTTGAGGAAACCGCTTGTCTTGAATCTATTCTATTTTTCAGATCTGGAATTAATTCTCTACCACGAGGACTAGGCAAGCTCAAACATCTCCAGGAGATTTGGTTGCTTTCGTGTTCAAATTTGGTTTCTTTTGAAGAAAATGGGTTGCTCACCACCAGCTTCAGAGCTTTTGTAGTTGATGGTTGTGGAAATTTTGGAGCCCTTTCTAAGTTCATGGCCAGCATCACCTCCCTTCGACGATTAAGGGTGCGCAACTGTTCGGCTGACATATCATTTCCGTCGGAGGGATTCCCTGCCAATCTCACATCACTTGCAATCTCAAATGCACCCAAGATTTATAGGTCACTTGTGGAATGGGGATTAAATAGACTCACCTCTCTTCAAGAATTGACCATCGGAGGTGGAGGATGCTCAAACGTGGTGTCGTTCCCAGAAGAAGGGACTGGAATGATGCTGCCTCCTTCTCTCACCTGTATAAACCTTTCAGAATTTGAGAACCTGGAATTCATGTTCTCCGAGGGCTTTCAAGACCTCGCCTCTCTTCGAAGACTGGAAATCAGTGAATGTCCCAAGCTAACATCTCTTCCGGAAAAAGACATGCTTCGTTCGCTTGGACTTTTAAGTATTTCCAGTTGTCTGTTTCTGCAAGAAGAGTGCTCAAGCGATAAAGGACGATAGTGGTCTAAGATTTCCCACATACCCCTTGTTCAAATTGATGGTAAAAGGGTCATCCCGAGGAAATCAGATTGAAAGATGAGCCGCAAAATCTGTGATTGGTTTCTTCAGAGTGATGGGAGAGGTACAAAAAACCATTTCAAACAAGTCTAACTTTCCTTAGGAACAAGATAAGAATAGGAATGAGTATAAATTTAATGATTGATATGTGCAGGGATTGAAAGCGAAGTTGGGGAGGAAGTGAGGTTTCAGAAAGATCCATTGAAGGAAAAGTTAAAAAGATGACACTTCTGTTGTTAAATGGGTGGAATTTGTCATTTAGTGTTTCAGATGTTTGTAAACTTGTTTCTTCGCTTTGTCTGTTGTTTACTTTAGTCTTTTACTTTACTTTTCTTATATAGGATAGGATATAATAGGGAAGAATAAGATGAACAATTTCACATTAAACTTCAATCTTATAACATTTTCCTTATTTTTAATATATCTGTACTTATCTTCTATTTTGGAAAATTTAAGCAAAAACGTCAGAAAGAAATTCAATATTTGACCAATTGACTAAAAAAACTAATATGTCGAAAGAATACACATTTTGTTACAAAATATTTTTCTTAAGATGCATTTTCTGTTTCTCTCTCCAAAATATATCTATTTCTCCAAATTTAGGAAATATCGGCCTAATTCTCTAACTTTTTTATTTCAACATTTTTATCCAATTTTCTCCTATTTTTCTATTTCACTTTCTTTTTTTCTTTCCTATTTCAATTTTATTTCTTTCTTTTCTTCCTATTCTTTTCCTCTATTTCCCAACCTTAGCTGTAGCTAGCATGCACTACAGCCGCACTACGACATTTGTTCTTCTGTCCAAATAATGGCATCGGTCAACTCTTTTCCTCATTCTCTTTCATTTCCAAATAATGGCGTTGGGGTTCTCCTCCGTCGATCACCTTACTCTTTTGTCATCACTGCTTGTTCCGATGTTGTCACTAATCGGAGAAGCCACCAAATGGTCCACATTTCCTTTCTTTCTCCCGCTTCTTTTCTACTTTCTTTTTTTTCGTTGTTTTTAAAGTCGTGGACCGTGTTTCACTACTGTTGCTCTCTGTCGTCGAATCGAGGCACCACCATAAATGGCCTTGCTTCTAGTAAACATGCACTGTTGCTCATGCTTTTGTTTCTTTCCCTCTTTTTATTGTCGCCTCTCTTGTCTAACTGATAACTCTAAAATATAGAGTTATCTTTAGCACTTCTAGGTTGGTAATTCATGCAAAATTTAAGTGTTTGATAACAAATTTTTAGATTTTTATGACAACTTTGTGTTGTTGAATGATACTAAGATGAATTTGCTAATTTGATCATTTTATATACTAAAGCACATGATTGCAATTTTTGAGACAGTTAATGTACTGGAAGAAAAGCCAGTCTTAAAGCTCACCCTTTTGGTCCTCAATGCTGTAGCATTTCTACAACATAAGCCATGTAAAAGAGGGTTGAGATATGGCCATCTTTGGACCCAATTAAAGGCTTATTGGTCTTAAAAAATTCTCTTGATCCAACTTAAGAATTGGGTCGGCAAAAATGGATAGCATGCAAAGAAGATAGGAGCCCAAACTGTCCACTAAGGAGGAGAAATCCTAACTGTCCATAGAGGTGCCCAAATCAACCACCCAAGACTTGGTTAAAGATTGAAAACCAACCACAAAATTCTCATATGTCACCGGCCAACTCCCCTCCTCATTTCAAGGTTTCTCTCTCATGAATCAAGCAAAAATTTCAAAGTCATCCACTCACTTTTCTTAAAATAAAGGTTGGAATTTCAAGGATTTCATTTGCTAAAAATAGCCAATATCTACATGTATAAATAACCCTAGCTAATCTTTTATCCCTTATTCACCATCTCTTTTCCCATTCTTTATTCTTTCACTTCCCATTTGTGGGAGAGAGCAACAAAAGAGTTTGAGAGAAGCATTTCAGAAGTTCTTTGAGCAGCAAAGTTTGGCATCTTGAAGGCAAATCAATTCAACAAAATTTGTATTATCACATTCAACTTCGACTTTTCTGAAGTCTTTTCCCCATATTATGAAAACACCTTCCAACATCGTAGAGCGGATTTTTTTAAATATTGAATATAGAGCATATATGATAATTGGTTTTTTTAAATATTGAATATAGAGCATATATGATAATTGGTTATCTTGCTTCGTTTTTCTATATAAATTTATTATTTTACTTTCATATATGTATGATTATTTAAAGGGTATTATGTTTAAAAAAATTGTTCAACAAAAAATAGATTTAAGTATTGGTTTTCTTTAAAATGATTAGAAATAATTAATAAAAATCAAATTGAAGTGAGGCTGGACAAGGCGAGGTGAAGATGGATGTATTCAACATCTATGCAAGTTGTAGTATTTTTCAAAAGGCACAATGACTTATTTGGCCCTTCAACTTTCCAAAATAGAAATTTTAGTCATGTAAATTTTCGCTTTTTTTAGCCTTTAAACTTGTATTGTTTATCAAATTACTCCAAAATGGATGAAAAAGTTAATATCTATTTATTTTGTTGACGTGACATACACGTGAAATGCCACATGGATGCCAAATCAACAATTAATTAATTTAAAATTTTAAAAATTTTAAAAATATATAATAAATTATTAACTTTTTAATATCTGTTTTGGAGTGATTTGAGAAACAACTGAATTTTAAAGGTTAAAAGAGATGAAAAATTAAATAAATGACTGAAATGAATTTTTATAAAGTTAGAGGATTAAAAAAATTATTATGCGATTTCTTTTAAAGTTATACATCCACGGTGGTGGCAACCTCTCTCAATTGCCGTCCTTAGTGTTATTATTTAATTTATAACACATAAAAAATAAATATATAATATTACTCTAATGTAAATATTAAAATAATGTTAATATGACTATATAAAAATTTTCAATAAATAAAAATTATATAAAATTATAAATATTAAATTAAAAATATAAATATTTAAAAAAAAGTGAAAAAAATGGAGGGACTTAAAATGGATTTGGGGTTTTTTTTTTTTGGAAATATGAACAAACTTAGATAAAATTTTAGGTTCATATTTTGGGTCAGATCGGACTTAGACTATTATAAAACAAGCACATAAAATATGTTAGTATTATGTCCAAAAGAATACACATTTTGTACAAAATGCATTATATCTAAATATGTTTAGACTTGTTTCGAATTTGACCTGATCTGACCCAACTCGTGAATTCGGTTTCTTACTTGCCTACTGATGAAACAAATGCATTATATCTAAATATGGCAAAGTTGAAAGAAAAGCTAAAACTTTTTATAAAAACTAGTAAAAAATAAATAGAGAAGCTAGAAAGAAGTGCTTCTTTGGAGGCTACTTGTTTAATCAAAACCACATTCTCAGATTGGATATGACTATATCCTTGATACTCATAGCACTTGTTGGATCTGGTGGCCTAAGTATAGTATATTCGTTTATATACTTATATTTTTTTGAACAGACTATTTTAATAAAATGATCCATAAATTACATTATTACCCTTTGTATATTGTCTTCAATGGTTTTTGCACGCAAAGAAAGATGAAAGTAAATATTGACTTATTAGTCATATAACATTTGACTAATACTAAGCGACTTTATGTGGTCGGATTCTAATACAAAAAGGCGACTTATATTAGTAGACGAACCTAAACACGTCCTTAGTTTAATCAGAGATAAGAGAATCGATTGAAAGACTAATATGTTTCTTTCAAGTCCAACTGGGGAAATGATAATAAGAGTATGAATAGTACCCTCTGTCTTCTTGAGGACTTGTCTATCTATAATTGTCCATCTCTAATGTCTTTGTCATCGAATGGGCGCAAAAGTATTTGCAATCAGCTTCAACTTCTCGATATTACTGACTGCTCAAAACTGAGTTGCCTATTTTCAAACACCAAGTTTCCCATAACGCTTAAACATTTGAGAATTGGAGAATGTCCGGAGTTGGAATACGTAGCCCAAGAGTTTGAGGAAACCGCTTGTCTTGAACCTATTCTAATTTTCAGATCCGGAATTAAATCTCTACCATGAGGACTAGACAAGCTCATCCATCTCCAGGAGATTTGGTTGTATTCGTGTTCAAATTTGGTTTCTTTTGAAGAAAGTGGGTTTCTCACCACCAGCTTCAGGGCTTTCGTAGTTTTTGATTGTGGAAATTTTAGAGCCCTTCCTAAGTGCATGGTCAGCATCACCTCTCTTCAACAATTAACTGTGTACAATTGTTCGGCTGACATATCATTTCCATCGGAGGGTTTTCCTGCCAATCTCACATCACTTGCAATCTCAAACGCACCCAAAATTTCCATCGATATTTGCTTTCAATTCTGTTCTGTTATCAAGCTCAAATTCTGCTTGATTGTTCAGCAAGTATCGAGCCTTGCTACACAAGCCAGAGCTGAACCAGCTTCTTCCTTGTTCATAACACCAACACCAATCCTAAATTTAGTCAATCTTGTTTAAAATTTTCGAAGACAAAAGGATAAATGTTGATGAGATATTATTGGCATACACTTCAATGGCTAGTAAAAGGGTGGGTGGTGTTTCAGTATTTTCAGAGAGCTGAAGTGATGATGTTTGTAAACTTTTTTTTTTGGCTATGGGGTTTAATTTTGTAGTACCATTAGGTCATCGGTTTTTCTATAATGTGAGGTTTGTCTATTGTAATCTCGTGTTCACTTTTTTATTCTGGCAATGGAATTATTCCCGTATATTATTTTGATCTTTATTTTTTTATTTTAATTTTTGTATATACTACTTTGATATAATACGGATGAATAAGATGAATATAAATATAAATGAGTTTAATTTGACATTAAACTTCAATCTTATGACATTTTTCTTATTTTGAATATATATTTTTTATTTATTCATAAAAATTATATTTATTTAAAAGTAAGATGAGTTTAATTCGATTAGTTGAATTCGCCTGAAGATTTTTGTATTCATTTAATAAAATTTTTTATTCAAATTTAATTTTAGTCGATATAGTCTTAGCTCGGGTTTGAGCGTTCTGAGGCGCATTTATCCTTTTATTCAATAGTTGGGATGGGTTATGTATAGTTCTAAGTATTGTATTTATCCTCTTATATACTTAAGCCAATGCAAGTCGTAAAGCATCAAAGAAGATTTTTGTCTTTCTTTTGATTGTCATGATCCTTTTTTGCTCAATTAAAATAAAAAAAATCAGCTTGAGGCTTATTTTAAAATATGGAAGTTTTGATTTTAAGAAAAATATGGATTTTATTAAAAAAAAAAGGGAGTTGTCACTGAATTTTTTGGTTAGGTGTGATCGATTACCTATAAAATCACATTTTATAAAAAAAATTTTAAGGTCTCTCTAAAATTGACAATTTTTAGGTATGTGTTGAAATCCAAAGAAAAAAAATAGATTCGAGAGTCAATTACGCGTATGAAGGGTTATAGCACCCTTACGACTACCAAAATTGGTACCTTATTGATTACGGGTTGTATGATAATTCTAAATTTAAGGAAATATGTTGATGATTTTGAAGAGAGAAATAGAAAATGTGTCCTAGGAAAAGCGTTTTCTACAATACTCATTTTCTTTTGACAAATTAGTATATTTTTTACAATATATTTATTAAAGAGAAATTGAACTCGAACACTCAATAATAAAATTACTAACATTTAACCATTTGACTAAAAAAAGCTAATATGTCAAAAGAATATACATTTTGTACAAAAGATTTTTCCCAAGATGCGCTTTCTGTTTCTCTCTCCAAAATAGACTTATTTCCCCAAATTTAGGAAATATCGACCTAATTCCTTAACTTTTTTTATCTAATTTTCTCATTCTAATTTTCTATTTCACTTTTCTTTTTCATTTTTCCCTTTTTTTTATTCTCTCCGATTTCAATTTTATTTCTTTCTTTTCTTCCTATTCTCTTCCTCTCTTTCCAAACCTTAGCTATCGCCAGCAAGCACCATAGCCGCACTCCGGCATTTGTTCTTCGGTCCAAATAATGGCATTGGTCAACTCTTTTCCTCCTCCTCTTTCATTTCCAAATAATAAGGTTGGGGTTTTCCTTCGTTGATCACCTTGCTCTTGTGTCGTCACTGCTTGTTTCGATGTTGTCACTGATCGGAGAAGCCACCAAACGGTCCACATTTCCTTTCTCTCTCCCGTTTCTTTTCTACTTTACTTTTTTTTTGTTTTTAAAGCCCTTGATCATCGTTTCACTGCCATTGCTCTTCGTGGTCGAACCGAGCCACCACCGCCAATGGCCTTGCCTCTAGTCAACATGCACTACTGCTCAACCTCTTGTTTCTTTCCTTTTTTTTTACTGTCGCCTCTCCTATCTACCTGACAACTCTAAAATATAGAGTTATCTTTAGCACTTCTAGACTAATAATTCATGCAAAATTTAAGTGTTTGATAACAAATTTTGGGATTTTTATGACAACTTTGTCCTGTTAAATGATACTAAGATGAATTTGCTAATTTGATCATTTTATACACTAAAACACATGATTGCAATTTTTGAGACAGTTGATGCATTGGAAGAAAAGACAGTCTTGAAGCTCACCCTTTTGGTGCTCAATGTTATAGCATTTCTACAATATAAGCCATGTAGAAGAGGGTTGATATATGGTCATCTTTGGACCCAATTAATGGCTTATTGGACTTTGGAAATTCTCTTGACCCAAGTCAAGAATTGGGTCAGCAAAAATGGATAGCTTGCTGAGGAGATAAGAGCCTAAACCATCCACTAAGGAGGAGAAGTCCCAACTGTCTATAGAGGTGCTCAAATCAACCACTCAAGACTTAGTAAAACATTGAAAATCAACCACAAAGTTCTCAGATGTGACCTTCCAACTCCTCTCCTCATTTTAAGGTTTCTTTCCCATGAATCAAGCAAAAATTTCAAAGTTATCCACTCATTCATTTCAAGGCTCTCATTTGCTAAAAATAGCTATTCACTTATTTCACTCATTCCTCACTCACCATCTCTTTTTCCATTCTTCATTCTTTCACTTCTGATGGGTGTCGAATTCACCAATATAAACCTACGCCTAATTTTTTATTTAAGTAGTATAGGGAGTAGGGTCGATCCCTCAGAGACTGGGTTTACTGCAAATTGTTGCTTTCTTGACCAAATTTATGTCGGGCCAGTTATCGTGCCCAAGAAATTTAGGGGGAGGATAAAATTTGAAACCTGAAACCTGAAATAAATAAATAAAATGCGTAAAAAGTAAAAGTTGAAAATAAAATAATAAAAATTAGTTAAATAAATCTGTAGAAAAATTAATTAAAATAAGCTCAGCTTTAGGCACAGGTTTTTCCTCGTCTTTGAACCGATCCTCGAAATTAGATGAACTATTCTTTTCCAATAAGCTAGTTATAGCTACCAAGGACGCCTCGGGCACCAACTCTTCCTTGTGTAAATTTGTTATGGAACATCCAATAACTAACCCTTACCGATCGAACAACCACGAAACATTCGTGATTTAGAACTCCGGCAGCTTTGCGTTCTAGAAGAGCCTAGCTCGAACCAACGCCCTCAACCGCGTGAGACATTCAAATCTGGTTACTACTTCCCTTAACGGACCAAACAACAATCTCCACTTGGCACGCCTATGTGTTCACAGAAAACCGATTAGAAACGTTCCTTTCGGAATTCCAACTGTACGTCTAACCACACTAAATCAAATGACGTCTTTTTTGACTTAATGTTGATCTGACTTTGTGAGTTGACAAAATCATACTTTTAATCTGGAGAAATAATAAGTACTAGAATTTAGGAGTTAGTTTGCTCGGGTTCATAACTCACGGGTCTTGACGAGGCTAATTCCGGCCTAAAGCTGAAAATGAATTTGGTTGGCTAAGGTTTGGGGCATGTTGGTATTTGATAAATTAAATAAGGTAAAATGGGTGAAAAGAATGGGTGGCGTGATTAAGTATGGGAGGCTGGAATTTTGGTGGCGTAATAAAGTGGATTAGCTACTGGAAATGGGAAGGGAATTTGAAAAAGGAATTGCAAATGGCTTAAGTTGTTGGCTAACTAGGAATTAATAAATTGAAGAAAAAGAGATTGAAGACAATAAAATGCTACATGAGAAAAAAGATTGCTTTCAAAGATGAGAGCTTGATTTTTCAATTGATGATTAAAATGAACAAAATAACCCACTATTTATACTAGTGGCTTTGCTAAATTAAGAGCCAACTAGTATAGAAAATCAAGGAAAAAAATATTCCATGATAAAAAATAAATCCCAAAATAATCTCCCACTAAATTAACAAAAATTTTAGCTAATTAATCTTGGAAAAATTCTGCTTTGGCGCTCCTTCGCTTCTTTCTTCAATCTAGCCCAATTGTTTCATTTTTCTTCTATTTAGCCCCTGCACGAAATTCAATAAAAACAGGGAAAAGTTAGTGGTGCACTCTCATAAATTAACCAATTTAATTACATAAAATATGTAACTTTAACATTTAATCAACTTCCCATTTGAGAGAGCAATACAAGAGTTTAAGAGAAGCGTTGTAGAAGTTCTTTGAGTAGCAAAATTTGGAATCTTAAAAGCAATTGTGTGAAGGAGCAAAGCAGAAGGAAGGAGGAAAAAGAACACAAGCTGAGCTATAGAGAAACACCATATTTGTCTTCTAGTTACTTTCCTCTTTTTTTACTTTTTAATTTGTTATGAATTGATGAACATGATTGTTAAATATTTTCTCTTTCAATTTAATTAACATGACTTAATTATGTTGTTGTTAGATTGATTGCATTATTTTAACTTAGATTGTTAAGAATTTTGTTAATGATGTTATGTGCCTTGGTTGCTTATTCATTCAGATAAAATCATGAACATGTTATTCATACATTATAAATGTAGGGAAGCAATCCAATTAACTATTTAATCCAAGCAAGATTTGTAACACCCCTAATCCGTCTCCTTCATTAGATTAGGGTTACAGAGCATTCCTACACTAAACATAACATTCATCATCAAAACAGAAACAATTATGCAATTCAAGAACTATCATTGAATAAATCAATAAAAATAACAAAATTCAAATCACTTAAACAATGTTAGCAAATTAATATACAATTAAATGTTAAAAATAACATATTTGAAACTTAAATATATATGGGCGTGTGAAAAGCTATAAAAAAAATGGATTAGTGTGTAACTGTTTGTAATTATCTGCACAATTTATCTAATTTTTATTCTGTAGTTTGTTGCTCTAATTACACTTGGGAACATTTGGTTAGTTGAATCTTACATTACAGTTTGTAATATTACATTCTTAAATGAGATTACGGTGTTTGGATTCTTGAAAATTTTGGTCATCCCATTCTCACATTCTTGAATAATGTCAAGATACCATTAGTAAAATATAATTTTGTTATAGTTCATTTATTTGGTTATCTCAAATTCTGGATAGAAAACAAAAGTTAACATTTATTTTTATTATATTAGTGAATATAATTTTCCCAAAATAACTGTAATTAAAAACCAAAATGATTTTTTTTCTTCTTTTTCTTTTCTCTCTTAACTTTTAAAAATCTTAGTTTAACTTTTTCAATTTTTTCATGATGGAAAAAAATATATCACAGATTGTGAGTAATGCATAAAAAATGTCGTAAAACAAAAATTAATAGGAAATTATGTGAATGTGATGATTAAAGGTTATGATTATCACTCCATTTCCGAAACATTAAAATTATATATATATATATATCACAGCTATTTTGTGAAATTTTTAGTTTCAATCAAAAAAAAAAACCCATATAAATTAGTTATCATAATTAAATTTAGAAATTGTTGAACTGAATTTATATGATAAATTAAGGTGTAATAAAAATTAATTTCTTAAATTTTTATAATTTTATAAATAAATTTATGATTTTATTCAAGCCACTAGACGATTAATGTAACACCCCTCAATCAGCCTGGTCCCCGGACTTGAGTTACAGGATGCTACATCACTATTGAAACTTTATCACATGCACACATAGTTTCAAGCAAGATCAGTTTCATGACAATTTACAACATTTACAGAGGTGTTCGTGGCTAAACAATCACACAACCTCAGAAACAATTTAATATGTGTTTAAGGACCATTGAGCAAATCTTCAAAGAAATCAATGCAAGTATCGATACACAAACTAATGTATTGGTATTTTGTAAAATGAGTATCGATACTAACAAGAAAAATGATACTAACTTAGCATTTTATCAAATCTTGAATCCAAACATTTTATCGATACTCAAGCACAGGTATCGATATTTTTACCCAAAGTTTTGATACTCAAGTACTATCATTTCAACATTGAGATATCGATATTTATAACTTGAATATTGATACATTTGTACAAATCGACAAAAATACCAAAAAAACAGGGCAAAATTCATGCTCAAACATTTTCCTTTTCAACATGCATCCTCAACACAATGGGTAAATTTGGATGGGCGGTGCGTTTACCTACGATTAGTGTAAAAATAGCAGTGGCGGTGAGATTAGGTACTGTAGCGATATCTAACATCCAATTGACCATACTTATAACCCAAAACAAAATCAATACTTCAACAATTCAGACCCAAATAAAACCAATAAAATAAGGATAACATCCAACAAAATTCTAAAATTCCAAAATCATAATATTATTGGACATCCACCTCTCATCCCGACCTCGGCCCCATCCTCCAACCCCGAGGTCGACTGCCCTTTTCTCAATTATTGGTAGATAATATTATTGTATTACAACTAAATCTTTATATTATTGGCTGAATATTAAGTGATCATCTATTCTTCCCACACCTAGCTTCAGCTATTTAGCTTGGACAGCATCTAAATTTATTTGTTATTTTTATCTTAATTTTAGTTGATAAATCAGTGTCGCTTTGGCCGAGTGGTTAAGGCGTGTGCCTGCTAAGTACATGGGATTTTCCCGCGAGAGTTCGAATCTCTCAGGCGACGTTAATATTTTTGTCAACCCCAGATGAGATGCCCGCCAACGGCGACGTCAGGGGCGGGTATTGGTGTTGATGGAGCCTTTTTTGACAGTTGCTATTGAAGTTATGGTCAGCATGCAGCAACCAAGACTGTCAAAGGCACTACATGCAGAAGCTGCAGGTTTACCTAGTCAGCAAGCTGTTTTTGTTTCATTTTGTAATTTTAAGTTAGTGTAATGTAACTTAGTTGCTTTATAACTATGTTAGGTTTATGCTTGATGTAATTTTGATGTTGATTGAGCTGATAAATCAGCTTTGTTTACTTGTTCAAGCTAATTAGCACAAGTTACCATGTGTATTAGTGGTAGTAGGTGAAGTTTAGGTCAACCTACTGTTTTGTCAAGATTGTAAACTTGTTTATGTATTGGCTTTGGGCCATTTTTGAAGTTTAATGAATGAATTCAACAAGTTTTCATCCATATGCTCTCCATTTTTAGTTTTGCTTCAAAATCCATTTGAGTTTTCTGCTTTATTTCTTCTACAAGTCACGAGACTTGCTACACAAGCATTCTACTGAAGCTTGCTGCTGCTGCCTCTTGCTCCAACAATTGGTATCTAGAGCCGTATTCTTAGAGGACCTGTTGTAGTTCAACATCAAAACGATGGCATCATCAGGTTTTTCACCAGCTTCACCACCTGTCTTCAATGGAGAGGGCTTCAACATTTGGGCAGTTAAGATGAGGACTTACCTGCAGGCATTCGACCTATGGGAAGTTGTCAACTCAGATGCTGAGCCAGCACCTCTTCGAGCTAATCCAACAGTTGCTCAAATAAGGCAACACACTGATGAAAGAACAAAAAGGCACAAGGCCATGTCATGCATACAGAACTGTGTGACAGATGTGATCTTTATGAGGATCATGGCCTGTGAAACACCAAAGGAGGCTTGGGACAAGCTGAAAGAAGAATTTCAGGGGACTGAGAAAACAAGGCAACAACAGCTGCTCAACTTGAGAAGAGATTTCGAAAATCTAAAAATGAAAGAGGAAGAAACAGTTAAGCAGTACTCAGATCGGATTATGGCTGTTGTAAACAGCATAAGGCTCCTAGGAGAGCAATTCAGTGAAGCTAGAATGGTTGAGAAAGTCATGTCCACTCTACCAGAGAGGTATGAAGCCAAAATTTCATCCCTCGAAGACTCAAGGGACTTGACAACTATCTCCTTAACTGAGTTAATCAATGCCTTGTATGCACAAGAGTAAAGAAGAGCCAGCAGACAAGAGGAGCACCAGGAAGGGGCTTTTCAAGCCAAAGAAGCCTCGAGCATCAAAACTCATAAAGGCAAAAAGTTCTGGAAAAACAGGCCTAAGCCTGATGCTGCTAGGAGCAGTGACCAACTCTGCAGACATTGTAAAAGAGCTGGTCATCCAGAAGATAGATGCTGGTTTAGACCAGATGCAGTATGCCAACACTGCAAGAAAAAAGGCCATGCTGAAAAAGTTTGCAAGAATAGAAGCAAACCAAGACAGAATCAATTTCAGCAACAAAAGGCAGAAGCTCGAGTAGCTGAAGAAAGCAGTGATCAAGAAGAACATGTTTTTGCTGTGTCATGTGCAGCAAATCAGAAAAAGGGTTCAAAGGGCTGGCTTCTAGATAGTGGGTGCACAAACCACATGTCACCAGATGCAACTATCTTCAAAACCCTGGATAGAACCTGCAAAACCAAAGTAAAAATTGGAAATGGTCAGTTAATCAATGCTGAAGGAAGAGGAGATGTGCTGATCCATACCTCCACAGGTGGCAAAATCATTTCAAATGTACTTTTGGTACCTGAAATTGATAGGAACCTTCTCAGTATAACTCAACTACTTGAGAAAGGTTACTCAGTTGTTTTCAAGGAGAAAGAATGTCAAATTTTTGATCCAAGTGGATCAAATCTCATAACAGTCACCATGACTGATAAATGTTTTGAAGTAGACTGGCCAAATGACTCACATTCAGCCTGCATAGCCTCCACTGATGACTCGAGACTCTGGCACCAGAGGCTTGGACATGCAAACTACAAATCCATAGCCCGCATGGTCAATGAAGGTCTGGCAGAAAATTTCATCGATTCAGTGAAGAATGATGAGGTTTGTGAGATATGTCAGCAAGGAAAATTGGCAAGATTGCCATTTCCAACAAGCACAACATGGAGAGCATCAGAGAAGCTCCAGCTTGTGCATACAGATGTGTGTGGACCAATGAAGACTGAGTCTTTCAAAGGAAGCAGGTACTTTATTTTATTTATTGATGACTTAACAAGATACTGCTGGATTTATTTTCTAAAACAGAAGTCAGAAGTTCCATCTGTGTTCCTGAAGTATAAAGCTGCTGTTGAAACTGAGTCTGGTTGCAAACTTAGAGCAGTGAGGTCAGATAATGGAACTGAGTACACCTCAGCTCAGTTCCAAGCCTACTGTGAAGAAGCAGGTATCAAACACCAGTTGACTAATGTGTATACACCCCAACAGAATGGGGTCAGTGAAAGGAAAAACAGAAGCTTGATGAACATGGCAAGATGTCTTCTGTTTGAGAAGAATTTGCCCAAAACTCTGTGGGCTGAAGCTGTTAACACAGCAGTCTATCTCCAAAACAGGCTCCCAACCAAGGCTCTGGCTGAAAAGACTCCATTTGAAGCCTGGTTTGGGTTTAAGCCATCACTGGCTCATCTCAGAACCTTTGGTTGTCTGTGCTACACACAAGTTCCAGCTGAGAAGAGAAGCAAGCTAGATAAAAGAGCTCAAGCAGGGATCCTGATCGGCTATAGCTTGGTTAAGAAGGGCTACAGAATCCTAGAACCTGCTACAAACAAGATATTGGTTAGCAGGGATGTTGTTTTCAATGAAAAAGGACACTGGAATTGGGAGAAGGCTGAACCAGAGGCAGTGGCTGAAGATCTCGCAGTGGACCAAGTTGAAAATGATGAAAACACACCTGAAATGGATGTAGATGATGTTCCAATCAGAGGCACTCGATCACTGGCTGATGTTTATGAAAGAGCACAAGTGGCTACTGTTGAACCAAGTTGCTTTGAAGAAGCAGAAAACCAGGAGGACTGGAAGCAAGCAATGATTGAAGAAATCAGAATGATTGAAAAGAATCAGACCTGGAGTCTGGTTGATAAACCAACAAACAGGAAGATTATTGGTGTCAAATGGGTTTATCGAGTAAAGAACAATGCTGATGGTAGCCTAAACAAGTTGAAGGCTAGATTGGTTGTGAAAGGTTTCAGTCAAAGGTATGGGTCAGACTACCTGGAAACCTTTGCACCAGTGGCCAGGCTAGACACTATCAGACTGCTAGTTGCCTTAGCAGCACAAAAACAGTGGCTGATACACCAACTTGATGTAAAATCAGCATTTCTGAATGGATTCCTTGAAGAGGAGATTTATGTGGAGCAACCTCAAGGTTTCAAGGTGTCTGGCAAGGAAGAAATGGTGTACAAGCTCAATAAAGCCTTGTATGGCTTGAAACAGGCTCCAAGGGCCTGGTATAGCAGAATAGATGGCTATCTGACCAGTCAAGGATTTGAAAGAAGTCTCAGCGAGCCAACTCTGTATGTTAAATCAACAAGTGCTGAAACTCAGCTCATTGTCTCAATATATGTCGATGACCTACTGGTGACAGGAGGAGATCATGAGATGCTAAGCAGCTTTAAAGTCAAAATGCAACAGCACTTTGAAATGTCAGACTTGGGATTGATGTCTTACTTCTTAGGCATGGAAGTAAACCAAGCTAAGAATGGGATTTGGCTAAGTCAAAAGACCTTTGCTATGAAGGTTCTCAACAAATTCTCAATGGAGAATTGCAAAGCAACCAGCACACCAGTTGCTGTTGGAGAAAAACTCTCGAGCCAAGACAAGCATGAAAAGGTTTGTGAAACAACCTATCGAAGTCTAGTTGGATGTTTGTTGTATTTGACTGCTACTAGACCTGATATAATGTATGCTGTGAGTCTACTCTCGAGGTTTATGCATTGTTCAAATGAAAGTCATTTTAGAGCTGCAAAAAGGGTTCTAAGATACATCAAAGGAACTTTGTCCTATGGAATGCAGTTTACCAAGGCTGAGAACTTGAAGCTAGTTGGATATTGTGACAGTGATTGGGCTGGTTCCTTGGATGACATGAAGAGCACTACAGGTTATGCATTCAACATAGGCTCTGCTATGATTTGCTGGAGCTCAAAGAAGCAGGGAGTAGTGGCTCAGTCGACTGCAGAAGCAGAATATGTGGCTGCTGCTGCAGCAGTCAATCAAGCCATATGGCTTAGAAAAATTTTGAAAGATATCAATCATGAGCAAAAGGAAGCAACTGAGATAATGTGTGACAACCAATCAGCAGTTGCTATTGCAAAGAATCCTGTTTTTCATGGAAGGACCAAGCACTTCAACATCAAACTTCATGCAGTTCGAGAAATGGAACAAGCTCATGTTGTTAAGCTGATACATTGCAGTTCTGAAGAGCAAATTGCTGATATTTTAACAAAAGCACTAAGTGTTTCCAAATTTCAACACCTGAGAGCTAATATGGGAGTTTGCAACATGCTAACCAAGGAGGAGTATTGAAGTTATGGTCAGCATGCAGCAACCAAGACTGTCAAAGGCACTACATGCAGAAGCTGCAGGTTTACCTAGTCAGCAAGCTGTTTTTGTTTCATTTTGTAATTTTAAGTTAGTGTAATGTAACTTAGTTGCTTTATAACTATGTTAGGTTTATGCTTGATGTAATTTTGATGTTGATTGAGCTGATAAATCAGCTTTGTTTACTTGTTCAAGCTAATTAGCACAAGTTACCATGTGTATTAGTGGTAGTAGGTGAAGTTTAGGTCAACCTACTGTTTTGTCAAGATTGTAAACTTGTTTATGTATTGGCTTTGGGCCATTTTTGAAGTTTAATGAATGAATTCAACAAGTTTTCATCCATATGCTCTCCATTTTTAGTTTTGCTTCAAAATCCATTTGAGTTTTCTGCTTTGTTTCTTCTACAAGTCACGAGACTTGCTACACAAGCATTCTGCTGAAGCTTGCTGCTGCTGCCTCTTGCTCCAACAGTTGCGTTCTTGGTCTCCTCTGTTGAGGTTTTCTTCCTATGTTGGCAGTGCTGGGAGTTTTGTGGTGGTTTAGCGACGGCTTCATTTGCATCTCGTTTAGCCTCTCGAGCTTGGGCATTCTCCGCCTTTCGCCTCTTCCTTTCTAGTGCTTCCTTAGCTTTAGCTACCTCCTCCAACCGGCGTTGGTCCTTTGATTTAGCCACTTCATCTTCCTTACTCAATTCCTCTGCCTTCCTGTCCGATTCCTCCTCCTCTGTTCTATTCGGCTTCTCTTCTTCCGTCTCTTTGATTTTACCCCCATTAGAAGCAGTTGCTGAAACACTTTCTGTAGGAGCAGATTGCATAAACTTCTTTTTCTCCACAACCTTTGCCGCAAGTACCTTTTCAGCTTTTGCCACCGCCACTTCCTCTTGTGTTCGATCTTTCGAAGTTAAGCCAGACATTGTCTGACCCACGAACGCTCTTCCATTTACTGCTTGACGAATTACAGGAGGCACTTCATTAGGACCAAGTGCACGGCCATCTAATGTCCTCAGTCTCCACAGTGTGCTCCTTTCATTGCATCTAAGATATTCTTTTCGGAATTCATCGTTGTTACTTATTCCATTAGTCCATAAATTTCTCCACCTGAGCCATCAACTGTTTAGATCAAATATTGTACAAAATTCTTGATTTGGAGGAAATAAAACAAATGCACGACCTCACCTGGTTAATACAAAAATTTTGGAGTGCCACTTTATACCCTTTCGAAGCCAACTCATTCGCTTTATTTAAATCATCCTTGTACAGCCAAAAGTGTTTGTTCTGCAACATTCAAACAAGAGTAGCGTCGGCATATCTTTATCTTAGTTTATTAGTTTCGAAGAGCAATGTATTGAATCAGAACCAGAACGAAAATGCAGGTTTGTCTATGCGTCTCGGATATGATTACGCGTCCAACACGATTATGTTCATTCACTCTAAGCTTACAGAATTTAAAAGTACCTTCTCATATGATTGTTTCTCCAAACGTTGCAACTGCGAATACGCTTCTTGTTGGATGTCATTTGCAGCTTTTCGGTTTCCTCATAGTATTTTCTCTTAGCTGGCTTAGTGATCGCCTCAGTGTTTTTCAGGTTGGCTTCCTTCTTTAAAGACTGTAGAAACAGAAGAATAGAATAAGCAACCAAAATATAAGTAAGTTGAATTTTTTTCCCTCTCGAGATTTCCATCACCATACCCAAATATTCTAGTCGAATGTTTTTTGACACAGCTCGGATTTGCATACACAGCTCGAGATTTCCTTCTTTAAACACAGCTCGCTTTACAAGAAATGGAAGTCTTAAACGAATAGAAACTTTGATCATGCCCAATTGTTTCTTAACAGATTTAATGTTTCCTTTTGGGATTTTGAAGAAAAAGTGGTATGATGTGGAAATTTGAAATACTTTTTGTTGACAGTTGTGTAAGTTGTGAATGGATTGTTGAATTTTTTGTTCAATCCATGGCGACCTTTACAATAAAAAGGAAAAACATTTCTATTTTAAATGACAGTTAGATTTTAGTGCTCAAAATGGTTAAATTCTTAATGGTTTTGCCAATTGGCGACCTAAGATTTCCATGATTAGATGTTGGAGTTTTGGCAGCAAAACAAGCAAAACAAAAGCAAAAACAAAAGAGAGCAGAAGCAAAATGGAGAGGAAAGAGTTTGAACAAGAAGATAGCTGAAAATTCTCATTGATTTCATTAAAAAATTGAAAATATATGTAAGTTACATGATAATTGGACAGTTACCTAACTAATACATGACTAATACTAAACTTGAATTACATACAAAAGTAAGCTGACATATCAGCTATTACATCAAATTCAAATCAAAATATAATCCTACTAACTTTGTGGACAAATTACAAGGAAACTAAGTAAAGTTACATAGGAACAAAATGAACAAAATGAACTAAAGCTATTGCATTCGGTTCAACTCCAACGCTTATCTCCATGCTGAACTGCTGTTGGTCTCTTGTTGCATTGCAGACCAATGCTCAACATTAGAGATGTGGGCTAAAATTTTTGTGGTTTTGTAGGGAAAATTTTGGTTGATAATCTTGTAATGAGAATGCTTACCATTCAATGCACTTTAATTTAAGAACTATAAAGTTACATGGATGGTTTATTTAAAGGTAAACTCACGGCTTATCAAAATCAAGGCTTTAGCCGACCAAAGTCGGGAACTTAGAGTACTAGATATTTAGGTTTTAACACTTTTATATAGTTTTAAAACCTAGGCCCTACCATATCACCTAGATAATTAAACCAAGGAATTATCCTAAAAAGGAGAAACATATAGAAAGAGAACAATGATGGAGGTAACTAAGCTAAGGGTTGTTTTCCTTTTTTCTTTTTTCACCCTAATTCCAAAGCTATGGGCAAATATTGCTGAATTTGATGATTTTTGGAAGCAACGTGAAGAAGAAGCCTGGAAGATTGCTCTGCTCTAACAGCTTATGAACAGAGCCCAGAAAATGTTAGCAGTCACTTGAACTATCATGTTACAAGTAAATTATAACTTTCTATTTTATCTCTCTTTTCTCACTTTCTTTTTTATATAAAAGAGGGTCCTACATTAAACATTAGAAAAGAAATTACATATATTGAAATTTGAAATATAGACTCGAATGTAACAAATTAAAAATATCTACAAGGACTAATTAAGCTAAACTCTTAGTTACTCTTGCTTCCATTACTGTCTATGTCAAATAGCAATCTATCATATTTGTATTTTGGACCATTAACTCATAGTGTTATTGAGTTGTAATAATCATAGGCCTTTAGCTTAATGATAAAAATATCATTATTTAGATGGATGAAAGCCAATGGTTCCAATGTTAGTTCCCTTAAACTTTCTTAATTTGTATGTTAAATGCAGGCATTATATATTATATTAGATAATTTGTTGCAGGGTTCTTGAAAAAACTATGTACAACCAACCCTTAGAATTTAAGGATGTTATTACTAATAGCACGAGAAGATCCTTGAGGGGCAAACATAAGAACACTAGTCCATGCATGACGATCAATCCAATTGATAGGTGCTGGAGATGCAAGAAGAACTCCAAGAATCGCAAAAGACTATCAAAGTGTGTCCTTGGTTTTGGCCACAAAATCCAGGGAGGGAATAAGGGAGAATACTATTTGGTTGCGGATAATTCTGATGATGATGTCGTAAATCCTAAACCAAGAACTTTACGTCACGCTGTGATTCAAAAGAGACCATTATGGATAATTTTTGCCCCTGATATGAACATTAAGTTATCGCAAGAGCTAATGGTTAAAAGCCATAAAGCAATTGATATGGATAATTTTTGCCCATGATATGAACATTAAATTATCACAAGAGCTAATGGTTCAAAGCCATAAAACAATTGATTGTGGTGGATCAAATGTTTATATAGCATATGAATGTGGCATTACACTTCAATTTGTGCACAATGTCATAATTCATAACATTCATATTCATCGCACTGTTAAAAGTAATGGTGGCCTAATAAGAGACTCTGAAGATCATTATGGCTATCGCACAGTTGGCGATGGAGATGGGATTTCCATATTTGGATCATCAAGGATTTAGCTTGATTATATTTTCATGTCTGAGTGTCAGGACGGACACATTGATGCAATATAAGGTTCCACTGCCATTACCATTTCAAATTGCCATTTCACCCCATCATGATCATGTAAGTTTTATCTTAAAATACTCAACTTGTTATACATTTTGTAATCTAGTTTTCAACTAAACATTCTTGGATTTTTCTTTCAGGTGATCTTGTTAAGTGCAAGTGATACCTATTCTAAGGATCAATATATACAAGTCACACTTGCATTCAACCATTTTGGAAAAGAATTGATACAAAAAATGCCATTTTGGAAAAGAATTGATACAAAAAATGCCTAGATGCCGATGGGGATACTTTCATGTCGTCAACAACAATTACACTCTTTGGAAATTGTATGCCATTGGAGGTAGCATGCATCCCATCATTATTAGCCAAGGCAACAAGTTCATTGCTCTAGATAATCCTGTAGTTGAATGATTAATATTTGGAGAAATAAAACAAAGAAAATGATAAAGAATATAATGGAGAAGAGAAATAAATTTTGTATGGAAAAATTCTTTCAAATAAGCTTTTATTTCAATCACACAAGTTAATTATTCTTCATCACATACAACTCTTTATATAGGAGTTGTAAGTGACTATTCATCTATATCACTATATGCTAGGAGTTGTGACTATTCATGCATGTGTGTATCCTTTCATATTCAAGCCTCTTAACCTTTCATTTTCAAGTCTCTTCACTATTCATATTCAAGTCTTTTCTAACTTTTCATAATTTATTAGTGCAAGGTTAATTTAATTATGTGCCAACAATGCCTCCCTTAAATTAAACTTGCTTTGAACTCCCAACCTTTCAACATTTTTCTTGAAGACTTGTCCACTTAGAGGCTTTGTGAAGATATCAGCCATCTGATCTCCCGTCTTGCAATATTCAACTTGAACATCACCATTATTCACTAGTTCCCTCAAGAAGTGATATCGAATGCGAATGTGTTTTGTCTTTCTATGAAGAACTGGATCTTTTGTGACCGAAATAGTAGAACTATTGTCACAAAATAAAATTGTTGACTTGCTTTGCTTTTGCTTAAGACTTTCCAAAATTCCACGTAACCAAATCAATTGACATCCTGCATAAGATGCAGCGATATATTCAGCTTCTGTAGTCGAAAGCGCCACAACTGATTGTTTCTTTGAGCTCCATGAAACTGCACCACTACCAAGGTGAAAAACATAACCAGAAGTGCTTCTGCTATCATCAATGCTTCCTGCTAAATCACTATCCGTATAACCAATGAGATCAACTAATGTATTAGCTTTATAGAAAATTCCATAATCAATGGTTCCCTTCACATATCTCAATATTCTCTTAGCAACCTCCCAGTGATTGGAGTAAGGTTTCTCCATGAATCTACTTACCAAGCTAACAGCATACACGATGTCAGGCCTTGTAGAAGTCAGATACATCAACTTTCCAACAAAACTTCTGAATATGGTGGAATTGACTATCTTTCCTTCACCCTCTTTAGATAACTTCAGACCTGTAATGCATGGAGTAGAGACTGGATTCGCATTTTCCATCTTGAACCTTTTTAGAACTTCCTTTGCGTAGCTCTCTTGTGAAATAAAAATTCCTTTCTCAGATTGATGAACTTCAATGCCAAGAAAATGATGAAGTTCTCCCAAATCTGTCATCTTAAATTCTGCCATCATTGAGTGCTGAAATTCTTTCAACATCTTCACATCATTTCCTGTGAAAATAAGATCATCAACGTAGAGACTTACAACCATGAATCTTCCTTGAGAATTGTCTTTGATGTAGAGAGTATGCTCATATGGACATTTCTGGAATCCACACTTCTGAAAATAAGAATCGATGCGGCTGTACCAAGCTCGGGGTGATTGCTTTAACCCGTACAAAGATTTCTTCAACTTGTAAACTTTTTCTTCTTCTCCTTTTTTGACAAACCCTGGTGGTTGATCAACATAGACTTCTTCTTTGAGAACACCATTCAAAAACGTAGATTTTACGTCCATTTGGAACATTTTCCAATTGTTTTGGGCTGCAAGAGAAATAAGTAATCGGACTATCTCAAGTCTTGAAACTGGAGCAAATACCTCTGTAAAATCTTCTCCTTTCTTTGGCTTGTATCCTTTTGCAACCAGCCTTGCCTTATACTTGTTGATAGAGCCATTCGGATTCATCTTTGTCTTGTACACCCAATAGACTCCAATTGAATTCTTGTGCGGCGGCAAATCTGTAAGCTCCCATGTATCATTGTCTTCAATTGAGCAAATCTCTTCTTTCATGGCTTTCCTCCATATTTCTTCTTGATATGCATCATCAAAAGAAATTGGATCTTCTCCTACAAAGAAGGTAAAGAATACAGCATCATTTTGCACAACTTCATCAGTTACATCATATAACTCTTGAGTAATCATCAATGAAAGAGATAAAGTAACGATTACCTCCCAAAGATGAATCTGTCATTGGACCACAAAGATCTGAGTGAATAAGTTGCAATGGTCTTCTTGCTTTCCACGATGATTGAGAAGGAAAAGTAATTTTGTGTTGCTTTCCAAGTTGACATGCTTCACAAATATCATCAAGCCGATTGATTTTTGGTAAACCTCTGACCATCATCTTCCTTGAAAGTATCTCCAAATTTCCATAGTTCAAATGTCCATATCTATCATGCCATAACTTTGAAACTCCTTTATGAGCACCAATAAAACAAGACATATTCTGATTTTGAAGGGTGAGAGAGAAAAGATTATTTGATGCCACTCCAACTCTAGCAACAACCTGATTTTTCCTTGATAAATAGCAGGCCATGTCACGAAAATGAATATCATACCCTTTCTTCAAAAGATGCCCAACGCTAAGCAGATTATTTTTAAGATCAGGAACAAAATAAACTTCAGACATTTTCTCTACCCTTCCTTGCTTTGTTTTGAACTCCAACTCACCAACACCGCTAACTTTGTAAGCCTTGCCATCTCCTACTTTTACTTCTCCACAATCAGATTCAAAGAACTTCGAAAATAAATTTTTGTTACCTGTCATATGCTTGCTAGCACCACTGTCTATGTACCAGACATCATCAATCTCTCCACCATGAGACACGAGCAACAAAGTTTCTTGCTTTTGCTCTTGATTATTTTGTACTATATTAGCTTCATTTTTCTCTTCTTTCTTGTACCAGCATTCACTTGCCAAATGACCAGGTTTGCGACAATGATAATATTCAAAATAGCCACGACCTCTTCCTCTTTGATTTCCACGTCCACGTCCTCTTTGTGATCCTCTAAAATTCTGACTTTGGTTGGCTTCTTTCCATCCATTCTCTGTGCTTGCATTTTCATCTCTTTGACGAGCATTTGAGCCTCTTCCTCTAAAATTTCTTCCTCTTCCACGATCTCTCCCTCTTTGATGTTTAAATTCTCCTTTCTTCTCATTTAGAGACAACTTTGACTGGAGTGCTTGATCTAGATCTACTTCCTTCTTCTTCTTGTTTAATCTTTCTTCATGGGCTTGCAACGAACCTGTGAGTTCATCAATAGTCATGGTACTCAAGTCTTTTGATTCTTCAATGGCTACGACAATGTAATCAAATCTAGAATCCAAAGAACGGAGGATTTTTTCAACACCACGACTATTATCCATAGTTTCTCCATTTCTTTTTAATTGGTTGACTATGGACAAAACTCGTGAACAGTAATCAGAAACTGATTCCGACTCTATTTTTTGCAATCTTTCAAACTCCCCTTGAAGAGTTTGCAACCGAACTCTTTTCACCTTTTCATCTCCTTTGAAAGAATTTTGTAAAATCTCCCATGCTTGTTTTACCGTTGTGGCACAAGCTATTTTTTCCCAAGCCGCTTCATATGATTGAACTCCTTGATATATCCAAAATAAGGCTTGTTGATTTTTCTTCCTTGATTTTCTTAAACTCTTTTTCTGAACTTGTGTTAATCATTCCTCCTCTTCAGCCTCAACTTTATTGTAACCTTTTTCAACAATCTCCCAAACTTCTAGAGATCCAAGAAGAGCCTTCATTTGGATACTCCATTTGCCATAGTTTTCTTTGGTTAATTGGGGAACGGAAGAAAGAGAAATAGAATTGTTCATTTCGATCGAACAAGGCTCTGATACCAATTTGTAGTTGAATGATTAATATTTGGAGAAATAAAACAAAGAAAATGATAAAGAATATAATGGAGAAGAGAAATAAATTTTGTATGGAAAAATTCTTTCAAATAAGCTTTTATTTCAATCACACAAGTTAATTATTCTTCATCACATACAACTCTTTATATAGGAGTTGTAAGTGACTATTCATCTATATCACTATATGCTAAGAGTTGTGACTATTCATGCATGTGTGTATCCTTTCATATTCAAGCCTCTTAACCTTTCATCTTCAAGTATCTTCACTATTCTTATTCAAGTCTTTTCTAACTTTTCATAATTTATTTGTGCAAGGTTAATTTAATTATGTGCCAACAAACCCCCTAGTTAAAGAGGTAATAAATGAAAATATAACAAATTAATCAATAACATTTATTAATTTTATATCATAGTAAGCGCAATGCAATTGAAAATGTACCTACGATTATACCACTAAATTGCTTTTGTTCAATGCATTTCTATAGATAACCCATAGGAACTATGCACCAGAGTGATCTGTTCATGAATGGAGCATTTTTTTGTAACATCTGGACCACCCTTACCTCCCCATTTCAAATTCAAAAAGAAGGATATGATTAAAGCTATATCTGCAGCATTTGTCAGAAGACTCACTAGATTCTCTGGGACTCTTAAATGTAAGGAATGAGTTAAAGTGCTAGAAATAACTCTTAGTTCTACAAAAGTTCATAGCAATTTGTTTTTCTTTGATGCATCAAGAAATTTAGATCTCCTTTGAAAATGTGAGTATAGTATAGGCTAACAGGATATATAATGTATTAAATTTTCTTAAATTTAATAAAATTAATGCATTAGATGTAAAAATTTCTAGACTAATTTTTAAAAGGGTAAATTACACCAATAGTCACTCAACTTTGATGTAGCTGACAAAACAATTACTTTGATTTTAATTCAATCACTCAACTTTCAAAAAATGATAAATCGGTCACTACCGTTGCAAATGTACAGAAAGTTGAGGTGGCCCGTTAACTTGCCATGTTGGCATCCCACGTTGAAAACAGCCTCTACAACATGCCCTATTAACTTATAGTTGTAGAAGAAGAAGAATAAAGAGAAATAAAGAAAAAAAATCTCTACTTAGGTCACCTTTGATTCATCCAGAGCTGCCTCTACACAATCCCCAATCTCTTACCTTACAAGAATTCGACCCTCTCCCCGACCACCCCTTTCCCTTTGCTAATTATTTCGTGTTTCTAGATCACTGAAAAAAGGCAAACCATAATAAAGTAATTTTTTGTTAATTTTTTTGAGAAAAATTTGAAACACGAAATTGAGAATCAACAAAGTAATCCTACACGATGTTGTGTGTGGACGGTGGGCTAACAAGAATCTTCTTCAGCAAGAAACCTTGCATCCCACTATTATTATTAGCCAAGGCAATAGGTTCATTGTTCCACATGACCCCTTAACTAAAGAGGTAAATGAAAATATAACAAATTATTCAGTAACATTTACTAAATTTGTATTCGATCTTTCGAAGTTAAGCCAGACATTGTATGATCCACGAACGCTCTTCCATTTACTGCTCGACGAATTACAGGAGGCACTTCATCAGGACAAAGTGCACGGCCATCTAATGTCCTCAGTCTCCACAGTGTGCTCCTTTCATTGCATCTAACATATTCTTTTCGGAATTCATCGTTGTTATTCCATAAGTCCATAAATTTATCCACCTGAGCCATCAACTGTTTAGATCAAATATTGTACAAAATTCTTGATTTGGAAGAAATAAAACAAATGCACGACCTCACCTGGTTAATACAAAAATTTTGGAGTGCCACATTATCCCCTTTCCAAGCCAACTCATTCGCTTTATTTAAATCATCCTTGTACTGCCAAAAGTGTTTGTTCTGCAACATTCAAACAAGAGTAGCGTCGGCATATCTTTATCTTAGTTTATCAGTTTCGAAGAGCAATGTATTCAATCAGAACCAGAACGAAAATGCAGGTTTGTCTATGCATCTCAGATATGATTAAGTGTCCAACACGATTATGTTCATTCACTCTAAGCTTACAGAATTTGAAAGTACATTTTCATATGATTGGTTCTTCAAACTTTGCAACTGGACATACGATTCTTGTTGGATGTCATTTTCTCTTAGCTGCTTTAGTGATCGCCTCAGCGTTTTTGAGGTTGGCTTCCTTGTTTAAAGACTGTAGAAACAGAAGAATAGAATAAGCAACCAAAAGATAAGTAAGTTAAATTTTTTCCCCTCTCGAGATTTCCATCATCATACCCGAATATACTAGTCGAATATTTTTTGACACAGCTCGGAATTGGATACACAGCTCGAGATTTCCTTCTTTGGACACAGCTCGCTTTACAAGAAATGGAAGTCTTAAAAGAATAGCACATTTTCATGATAAATATATATTCTCATATTATGCATAGAAACTTTGATCATGCCCAATTGTTTCTTAATAGATTTAACGTTTCCTTTTGGGATTTTGAAGAAAATGTGGCATGATGTGGAATAATGAAATACTTTTTGTTGACAGTTGTGTAAGTTGTGAATGGATTGTTGAAGTTTTTGTTCAATCCATGGCAACCTTTACAATAAAAAGGAAAAAAATTTCTATTTGAAATGACAGTTAGATTTCAGTGCTCAAAATGGTTAAATTCTTGATGGTTTTGCCAATTGGCGACATAAGATTTCCATGATTAGATGTTGGAGTTTTGGCAGCAAAACAAGCCAAACAAAAGCAAAAACAAAAGAGAGCAGAAGAAAAATCGAAAGGAAAGAGTTTGAACAAGAAGATAACTGAAAATTCTCATTGATTTCATTAAAAAATTGAAAATATATGAAAGTTACATGATAATTGGACAGTTACCTAATGACATAACTGCTCCCACTAATACATGACTAATACTAAACTTGAATTACACACAAAAGTAAGCTGACATATCAACTATTACATCAAATTCAAGTCAAAATCTAATCCTACTAACTTTGTGGACAAATTACAAGGAAACTAAGTAAAGTTACGTAGGAACAAAATGAACAAAATGAACTAAAGAAGCTATTGTTAGAGTTAATATAGTCAAAGCAGTTGTAATATAGTCAAAACCGTTGAACCGTTGCAAGTCTGTTAGTAGTTAGTCTGTTAGCAGTTAAAGATGATAGCAGCTAGAAAGTTTGCTGTAGCGTCTGTCAGCTTCAGCTCTCATGCATGTATAAATACGTGCAACCTGCATGCATTAAGTAAGTCTTTCTGATACGGGGTTGTGCGCGGACCAAGATCGAGTTGCCAAGTCACGAGAAACTCCTACGAAAACCCTAAACAATTAGATCTGAAACGAAACAGAAAATTAAAAGATTAGATTTTTGAATTTTCAGATCTGAAATAAAATCCCCAAATCAGCAAAGAATCAAATTGAAAATAGAAATAAGTGTTAGGGTTCTTGAAACCCTCAAGGAGATTGTGATTCTGCCCAATTGAACACCAAGATAGTTTTCCCCAAATTTCGACAATCTAATTTCACCCAAAAAGAGTATGGAAAATCCCTAGAAATTGGGGATTTTTGGGATGATTCCTTAAGATAGAAAAAGGCTGAAAACACAATAAGAACAGAAAATAGATTAGATAATGATTCAGCACAAGTAGAAATAAAGAAAGAATTGACAGTAAGAAATTAAAAGATAAGTCCTAAGAAGCCTTGAAATCTCGAAAGATCTCACAACTCCCTTCAAACGGCTCTAATCTCCCCTCCAAAGAATATCAATGGCAAGAAGAAGGTTGAAGATGGCTCCCACAATCACAAGATTGTTAAAACAACTTCTAAAGAAAACTCAAGAGAGAAATCTTGGAGAAAACTCAAAGAAAATTCTGCTCTCAACAAATCTGAAATTTTAATAATAATGATAAGTGTTTAACAAGGTGGACAGCCATGCCTTTAAATAGGCATTATAACTAGTCCTAATCTAATTAGAAAACTAAAATAAAAAAAACTCCTAATTATTTTAATATGGAAATTCGGTCAAAGGTCATTTTATCTGGGACTCTTGGACTGAATATTGACATAAAAATTTAAACTAAGTAAATAAATAAATAAATAAATAAAAATAAAAATAAAACTTTACAACTTGGGCCACTTTGACGATTTGGCCTGATTTTCAACTAAGTATGGATGGATTTCTTGATTGGGCTGGGAATTTGCTTATTGGGCCTCGCCTTCAAGAATTTGGGCTTTTGTGACTCGTATCATTCCCCCCTTCCTCAAAAAGATTCGTCCTCGAATCTGAAAAATCAAATGAACTCGACTTTCCTCTATCGAACGAGACTAATGGCAATTGAGTCCACTGAAAAGAATAGCCATGAGATAGTAAATAGCAACGGAAACAAGCTTGTAATCCAATCATAAGCATAACAGAACAGGTATAACGCATGTGAATGGACAGATTCAGATTACCATGCAAACTATCTAATTTACTCACCACTGCCTCGTCAAATATTTGAAACAAAGATGGACATGTTTTAAGGCATTCAGTCGTCTCACATTGTTCCCACAAACCATGAATAAATTGCGAGTAATAAATCAAATGGTAAACATAATCGTCACAAGTAGGTATTTGAAAAGATTCACATGGTTCACAGAGTTGCATAATCATACCATGCATTCATCGACGGTCTATAGATTCACTCACACATGCATTATCAAAAACAAGAATCTTTTTATCAACCATCAAAATAGATAGATCATCAATAAATAAAATAGGACAGTCAAGCACGTTTCGATCTAAGTGTTCATCAACACGATCTTTATCACTATCCGAGGAGTACAAAAGTGTTTCAAAGGTTTCAAGCATCTTACCTCGATAAGCAGAAGAATAAGGGTCGATTTTACCTTTTTCATTTAAAACAAACCTTCACTCATCGGGGGCATAGTGTAGTCGAATCTTCGTTGTTGAGTTAACGTTTGTCAAATGGAACTCAAACTTCATGTACAACCACATAAACTGTTTAAGGCACGAATATAAATTGAAAACAAATTTGGAAAATTTCGTTACCTTATTCTCCAAAACAGATTTGGACAAATTCGAGGATTTTACACAAGGTAAATCAAGAGAATAACAAATCACGCTTCTTTTCATAATGACTTTATCAACCACAATCGAAGAGTAACAATTAATCGGATCAAAATGAGGGGATCTTTTAAGAACTAAGTCACCAAAAGTTTTATTAATAATTTTCAAATCTGAACTGGACTCGGTTTCTAAAATTTCCTTACCTCGCTTACCTTCGGGATCATGTAGTGTGATTTCATCTTTGCCTAAGTTGATCGTATGAAAGCGTCTTTCATTTGAGAGGTATTGAAGTTGAAAGTTATCTTTCGATCTTTCGAGAACCTGAAAAGTAGCAACACAAGAAAAATTCATATCTTGGTTAGTGGAAACATTCCTCACTACCCTTTCCACGTCTTTTTCTTTTGTTTCTTTTTTTTAATTCATTTTCTCTTCTTTCTTCAATTTCTTTTTCACTCTCAATCTCTTTTTGCTCTTTTTCATTCTCTTTTTCTTTTTCCTCACTTGTTTTAACAGAATTTTTCAGTTTGATTATGTCCTCATGGACTTGTTCTGGAGTGAGCGGCACTAAGGTGATTTTCCTTCCTTGATACTTGAAAGAATACCTATTGGTACGACCATCGTGAGTGACCTTTCGATCTAGTTGCCATGGTTCTCCTAGCAACAAATGGCAGGCTTGAATAGGTACTACGTCGCACACGACTTCGTCTTGATACTTACCGATAGAAAAGGCGATGCGCACTTGTTGAGTGACCTTAAATTGGCTTTCATTGCTAAGCCCTTGTAGTTGATACGGTCGTGGATGCTTGGTAGTGGTTAAGCAAAGCTTTTCCACCATCGTCGTGCTGGCTACGTTCGAGCAACTTTCACCATCAATAATAACTCTACAAAGCTTACCTTGTACATGGCAGCGAGTATGAAAGAGATGTTCTCGTTGCTGCTCGCTCTTTGGATTTGCCAAAGAGGGTTGTCCACGATCATGAAGATCATAATCAGTTCTAGGGACACGTCGAGGAGCGCACCTATGAGCAGGAGGCTGGTTATCCACATCGTCTTGAATTTGATCTCGATATTGAGGCTCTTGATTCAACTGCACCTTATTGATAGTAGCAGTCAACGCTCGAAGTGCAGCAGCCTGTTCGTCCAACTGTTGTTGGAATTTTTTAAATATGTCACTATTATTATCACCTGTAGACATTTTTTTTAAAACCTGCAAAACACTCAACACTCAAAAATAAAAGTTATCAAACCTCACCGTTAATCACTCAAAAGAAAGAAATCAAATTCTCAATGAGGTTGAATTCAATATTGTGAGTTCTTTATCAGAGTTTATATCAACCAATTAGAGAGTGTGAACCAAACTACCAAAGAATCCTAATTTGCACTAGGATGCCAAAAACTGACGAGACACCAAGTGATTCGTGTTGCACCGAGGAAGGAGTTGTGCACACGTGTAAATCCTACTAACACAAGAAACAAGAAGGTGTTAGATAACGTAACAGAAGAATAAAAAGCAAACAAATGAAAACCTACAGCTAAGAATCAATAAAAATTGCTAAAACCAGAAAACCCGAAAAACTGCAGAGTAACTTGACAACTTCGTTAGAGGTGTTCCCGATCTCCAAAAATCACGAAATTAAATCTGGAGTGTCCTTATATATTGAATTTTTGATCTGGAAATTTTGGGCACCAAATTCAACCCGCTGAATCTTTTTTTTTAAATTTTTATTGAATTTCATCTTTTTTGATTTTTTTTTGACTTTTTTGACTGATTTTTTTGCGGGAATAAATTTTTTTATATTCAATCACAGTGCCAAAAACATGTATGTAAAATTTCAGATCAATCGGACAACGTTTACCCACTCAAATGAATTTTTTTTTGAACAATTTTTTTGGGTAAAACTGCTGTTTATGCTTTAAAAAATAGAGATCAGTTTAGAAATCAACCAAGAACACCCAAAACGCCCAAAATCTGATACCAAATGGTACGGGGTTGCGCGCGGACCAAGATCGAGTTGCCAAGTCACGGGAAACTCCTACGAAAACTCTAAATAATTAGATCTAAAACGAAACAGAAAATTAAAAGATTAGATTTTTGAATTTTCAGATTTGAAATAAAATCCCCAAATCAGCAAAGAATTAAATTGAGAATAGAAATAAGTGTTAGGGTTCTTGAAACCCTCAAGGAGATTGTGATTTTGCCCAATTGAACACCAAGATAGTTTTCCCCAAATTTCGACAATCTAATTTCACCCAAAAAGAGTATGGAAAAACCCTAGAAATTGGGGATTTTTGGGCTGATTCTTTAAGATAGAAAAAGGCTGAAAACACAATAAGAACAGAAAATAGATTAGATAATGATTCAGCACAAGTAGAAATAAAGAAAGAATTGACAGTAAGAAATTAAAAGATAAGTCTTAAGAAGCCTTGAAATCTCGAAAGATCTCACAACTCCCTTCAAACGGCTCTAATCTCCCCTCCAAAGAATATCAATGGCAAGAAGAAGGTTGAAGATGGCTCCCACAATCACAAGATTGTTAAAACAACTTCTAAAGAAAACTCAAGAGAGAAATCTTGGAGAAAACTCAAAGAAAATTCTGCTCTCAACAAATCTGAAATTTTAATAATAATGATAAGTGTTTAACAAGGTGGACAGCCATGCCTTTAAATAGGCATTATAACTAGTCCTAATCTAATTAGAAAACTAAAATAAAAAAAACTCCTAATTATTTTAATATGGAAATTCGGTCAAAGGTCATTTTATCTGGGACTCTTGGACTGAATATTGACATAAAAATTTAAACTAAGTAAATAAATAAATAAATAAATAAAAATAAAAATAAAACTTTACAACTTGGGCCACTTTGACAATTTGGCCTGATTTTCAACTAAGTATGGATGGATTTCTTGATTGGGCTGGGAATTTGCTTATTGGGCCTCGCCTTCAAGAATTTGGGCTTTTGTGACTCGTATCACTTTCAATAAGATGTTTTTCTTCAGAGTTTTCTTCTTATAATTTCACATGGTATCAGATGTAAGTATTTCTTTTTTTTTCCTTCGCTGTGCAGTTTTGTATTGGGCAAGATGACATCCAGTGTTTCTGATGGAGTTCTTGACAGTCGTTTCTTTTCTACAAAGCGTATTAGTGTTCTTCTTGATGATAATACGTATCTACTCTGGCGCCAGCAAGTTCTCTTGGCTGTGAAAGCGCATAAATTACAGCGCTTCTTGGATTCTCAAGAAACTCCGCCACCCTCGTTACTTGTCGATGATAATGGTGGTTCGTATGAAAATCCAGATTTTGCATTGTTTGAACAGCAGGATAGTGCCCTTGCTTCGTGGTTACTCTCTTCTATTAGTCAGACGATGCTTCCTCATCTTATTGGCATGGATACTAGTGCCAAGATTTGGAATGCGGTTGTTGCTTTGTTTGGTAGTAAAACAACCTCTAAACTGATGGCATATCGTCGAGCGTTACACTCTCAACACAAAGGTGAACTTGGCATGAAGGAGTTCTTGATGAAGGTTAAGGGTTGTTGTGACAATCTTGCTAGTTGTGGAGAAATCATTGGAGAGCATGAACACATTACTGCAATCCTCAATGGCCTACCTCCAGATTATGAATCAATTATCACAATTATTACAGCGAGTCAGATTCCCTACACGGTACAAGGAGTAACCTCTATGCTTCTTGATACTGAGGCTCGTCAGCAGGTCGTAAGTACTGAAGTGTCCAGCTCGGCAAACTTGGTGTTGAATGAGTCTTCTGATGATCCTGGTTCACTACCTGCTTATCAGCCATCATCTTCAGTTCGAGGACGTGGGCGAGGGCGTTCGTCTAGCTCAAGAATTCAATGTCAGCTTTGTGGGAAGGCTGGTCATCTTGTTGACCGCTGCTACCATCGTTTTGACTCATCATACAAGAGTAGCAACTATAGACCCCCTCCACAAGCAAATATGTGCATGACTGGTTCTAGTTCATCCTCACCTTGGAGTCCGTCTACACCTTGGTTTTCTTATCCTCAGCAAAGTCTTCCGTGGGGTTCTCCAGGTTGGTGTTTTCCTCCTCCTTCATCTGTCTGGCCTAACCCGTTTGTTGGTAGCTCTCCACAACAGGTTAGTATGCCCCAACAAGTCAGTATGCCATCTGCTGGTGTCACACCACCTCAAGCTTATGTTGCAACTCCTGAAACAGTAGCTGACAATGCATGGTATCCAGACTCTGGTGCAACACACCATCTCACCAATTCACCTACTTTGGTTGGTGACGGTGGGTCATGTAACGGACCAGGTAAGGTTTTTGTTGGTAATGGTTCTGCATTACCTGTTTTATCTACTGGGCAGTCCTCATTAATCACAAGATCTCGACCATTGTACATGTGATCTTTACTGCTTGTTCCTTGAATTACTAAAAATCTATTATCTGTGTCAAAGTTTGCTAAAGATAATCAGGTAATGTTTGAGTTCTTGCCTACTCAGTGCCGGGTGCGTGATTTAAGGACCAGAGAAGTGCTTCTTCAAGGGTTGGTGCATCATGGGTTATATAAGCTTCAACCCAACAAGTCTCCTGCACCTACAACTCGGTCTCATGCTGCTCAATGTCTTACAACAAGCACAAAGCTTCCTATTAGTGTTTGGCATGCTAGATTAGGCCATCCATGTAAAGCAACACTTACAAAAGCTCTTCTTCAGTGTAATATACAGTTTATAGACAGTAATAAATTTGTTGACTGTGTTGCCTGTCAATTGGGTAAAGAACGCAAGCTTCCGTTTTCAAAGTCATGCACTGAGTATTCCTCACCTTTACAATTAGTAGTGGCTGATGTCTGGGGACCCGCTCCTGTTGTATCCAACGGTTTTCGCTACTATGTTGCATTCACTGATGCTTATTCACACTACACATGGCTCTATTTTTTGAAGAATAAGTCTGATGTTGCTACTGTATTTCCACAGTTTCACCTTCAAGCTGAGAGGATGCTTGGTACTAAGCTCAAAGTTCTACAAACTGATGGGGGAGGGGAGTTTCAGGCTTTGAAGAACTATTTGAGTCAACATGGGATTCTACAGAGGCTCACATGTCCATACACATCAGCTCAAAATGGGCTTGTCGAACGGAAACATCGCCAGGTAGCTGAAATCGGTCTATCTATGCTAGCTCATGCCACTATGCCCTTGTTATTCTGGAATGAAGCATTTTGTAGTGCAATATTCTTGATTAATAGATTACCCTCTCAACCCTTAGCTGACATCTCTCCATATGAAAAACTTTTTAAAACAAAGCCAAATTATTCTTTGTTGAGAAGTTAATGTAGTTAGTAGTTAGCAAAATTAGGCAGTTACAAGATTAGTTAGTTAGTTAAACAAATAGTCTATAAATGTAAACATACTCTGTGTATTAAACAAGTAAGTGAGAATTTTTTTCAACATGGTATCAGATGCTATGGTAGTCATTTTTTCTGATAATTCTTTGCTGTTTTTTTCTTAAGCTAGTTATTGGGCTGGTATCTGTAGCCCAAGTTCGATAGTTCTAGCAGTTTTTGGTTTGTTCTCTAGGGCACTTTTCATTTGTGTCTTCGACGTTTTTTGGATTGCTGGTTATCTTTGTTTTCTTTTTGGGTTCTTTCAGTAACAAAGAAGATGAGTCTCTCTGATTCTGTTCTTGATTTCAATCACCCGTGTTATCTTCATCCATCAGATACTCCAGGTACATTGCTCGTCGCTCATCAGTTGACAGGTGTTGAGAATTACACTGTTTGGAGTCGGACGATGAGAATTGCGTTATTGGCAAAAAACAAGTTGGGATTTGTGGATGGCACCTGTTCTAAAACCATGGTACCGGAGGATATGGGTCATCAGTGGGAGCGTTGCAATGCGATTGTCCTTTCTTGGATTCTAAATACTGTTAGTAAAGAACTCTCGGCGGGGATTGTTTTTGCGTCCAGTGCGGCAGCAGTTTGGAACGATCTTAGTGAACAATTTCACAAAATTGACGGTTCAAGAATTTATTTCTTGCATCGTGAAATTACTACCTATTCTCAAGGTACGGTCTCAATCTCTGCCTATTTTACCAGATTGAAGTTACTTTGGGACGAATATGATGCCCTTGTACCACCGGTTTCTTGTGATTGTGGTCAGTCTCGACAGAATGATGTTCATGTTGGACAGCAGCGTTTATTCCAGTTTCTTATGGGATTGAATGAGTCATATAGTGCTGTGCGTAGTCAGATTTTATTGATGAGTCCTTTACCGTCTGTTAATCATGCGTACTCGATGATTATGCAAGAAGAGTCACAGAGAAAGCATAGTTCTAGTAATGTTGGGGATGACTTGGTTCCTTTTTCTTCAGTTCAGATGGTACAGAAAAAACGATTTAATGGTATTTGTGACCACTGCAAAGTTAAGGGACATAAAAGAGAGACTTGTTATAAACTCATCGGTTATCCTGCAGATTTTAAGTTTACAAAGAGGAAAATGAATGTTTCTTCTTCTTCGGCAGTGAATAATGTTTCTACCCCTGACTCTGCTTGTAGTAGTGAAGTACTGGACTCTAGTGGGTCATGTCCGACAACACCTATGTTTACACAAGATCAATATAACCAGATCATGCGTTTGTTGAATAAAGACCCTGTTGTCGTTGAAGCTGCTACCAGTATAGCAGGTATGGTGGATCTTGGTAACAAATGGATCATTGACACTGGGGCCACTGACCATATACTGTCGGATCTTCATTTCTTGGAATCTCCTGTTGCATGTCCATTAGGGTCACCAAGTGTTAGGCTTCCAAATGGGTCTTCAGTCTCCGTTACTCATACTGGCACTTGCACAATTTTACCTAACCTTTCATTGACAAAAGTTCTTTATGTTCCGAATTTTCGTTACAATTTACTTTCTGTTTCCAAACTTACCACCGATCTTCATTGTATGGTTTCTTTTTATCCTCATTTTTGCCTTATACAGGATCTCTCCAGTGGAAGGATGAGGGGGATTGGTAAAGCACGAGGTAGTCTTTATATCCTGGATCCGTCTCAACAGACTATGGTTTTACCTCCTTCTTTTGTTACAATGGCTTCTACAGATTCATCCATGGCTTCTACAGATTCATCCATTCTTTGTCACCATAGACTTGGTCATGCGTCGGTTTCGAGACTGAACAAGGTTCCTATTTTTTCTTGTACAAAATCTGCTGTTGACAGTATTCATAAGTGTCCTGTTTGTCCACTAGCTAAACAAACTAGACTTCCATTTCCTATTCATAAGTCTCGTGCTAATACTGCTTTTTCTCTTGTGCACATTGATTTGTGGGGACCTTATCGAGTTTCTACTCATAGTGGTCATAGGTTTTTTTTAACGATTGTTGATGATTACACACGAATGACTTGGGTTTATTTGTTGCGCTCTAAGAGTGATGCTCTTATATGTCTCAAACAATTTTTTGTGTTGGTTAAAAATCAATTTTCTACTGTAATCAAAACTGTTCGTAGTGATAATGGGTATGAATTCTTTAAAAATGAATGTACTGAATTTTTTAATATGTCTGGAATTGTTCATCAAAGTTCATGTGTTTATACTCCTCAACAAAATGGAGTTGCTGAACGAAAGCACAGACATTTACTAGAAGTCGCCCGATCCTTAAAATTTCAGTCTCACGTGCCTAGCAAATTTTGGGGTGAGTGCGTTTTAACTGCCTGTTTTTTGATTAATCGTCTTCCTACGCCTATTTTAAGTTGGAAATGTCCTTTTGAGCTATTGTATCATAAGTCACCTGATTTTTCTCGATTAAAGGTCTTTGGTTGTCTAGCTTATGCTACTAATCCTAGCTACCATGATAAATTTTCTCATAAGGCTATTCCATCTGTATTCATGGGTTACTCTCTTGTACAAAAAGGATACTTGCTGTTTAGTCTTGAAACCAAAACCTTTTTTGTTAACCGAGATGTTGTTTTTCATGAAACCATATTTCCTTTTAAGATTCCCACCAAACCGGTTTTGCCTTTTCCTGATGTTGATCCTTCTATTTTTCTACAACTTGAACCTTCCTCTTCCTTGTTTATTCCATCTTCTTCATCCTCTTCATCTTGTGTACCCGAGCCATCTTTTAACCCTTCTATGCCTACTGCTGTTCCTTTACGACGTACTACGAGGTCTGTTAAGCAGCCTCCTTGGATGAAGGACTACGTCTGCTCTAACCAATCGTCCACTTCTTGTGCCACAAGTTTGTTTCCTATAGTTGCTGTTTATTCTTCTTCTCATTTTCCTATTCATAATCAATTGTTTGCTGCTCATGTTTCTTCTTTACTTGAACCCCGTACTTATGATGAGGCCCTTTTGGATCCTCGGTGGGTTGATGCCATGCAAAAAGAGATTCAAGCTTTGGAGGCTAATGGTACATGGGAGATTGTTCCTTTACCGCCTGGCGTTGTTCCCATTGGCTGCAAGTGGGTTTACAAAATTAAATATGCTTCTGATGGTTCGGTGGAACGCTTTAAAGCACGGCTTGTTGCTAAGGGTTATAATCAAAAGGCTGGTATTGACTTTCATGACACTTTTTCTCCGGTCGTTAAACATGTCACGGTTCGGACGGTGATAAGCATGGTAGCCATTCATAACTGGCCTCTTTTTCAGATGGACGTATACAATGCGTTCCTTCAAGGAGACCTATTCGAAGAAGTTTATATGGAAATTCCAGTTGGTTTTCGCAGCCAGGGGGAGTATCATGTATGTCGTCTGCGTAAATCGTTGTATGGTCTGAAGCAAGCGTCCAGGCAGTAGAACTCGAAGCTTACAGAGGCTTTAATACGAGGAGGATATGTACAAAGTAAATACGACTATTCCTTGTTCACAAAGAGGGATGGAGGTAACATGGTTGTTCTACTCATATATGTGGATGATTTATTAATTACAGGCAGCAGTGCTAGCATGATAGATGAATTGAAGCAGTTTCTGCATTTGAATTTTAAGATGAAAGACTTGGGTGTATTGAAGTTTTTTCTTGGAATTGAAATAATGAGATCAAATAAAGGGATTATATTGAATCAAAGGAAATATGCTTTGGAGTTGATAGCTGATTTGGGATTAGGAGAAGCGAAGTCAGTATGTACACCGCTGGAACAGAATTTGAAACTCACATCAATTGAGTATGATGAGTCGGTACAAACAAAGGTGGATGGAGATGATTTAGTCACGGATGTTACAATGTATCAAAGGTTATTGGGAAGATTGATATATTTGACAAATACACGACTAGACATAACGTTTGCGGTTCAACATTTGAGTCAGTTCATGCACGACCAAAAAAATCGCATTTAGAAGCTGCTTTTCGGGTGGTACGATACATAAGGAAAAATCCTGGTCAAGGTATTCTATTATCTGCAGCAAGCAAGACACAGTTGATTGCTTTTTGTGACTCTGATTGGGCTTCATGCCCCATGTCTAGGAGATCGGTGACTGGTTTCTGTATAAAAATTGGAGAATCCCTTGTTTCGTGGAAGTCAAAGAAACAGACCACAATTTCTCGATCATCGGCAGAAGCGGAGTATAGAAGTATGGCAGTGGTTGTAGCAGAGGTTGTATGGTTGAACGGTTTATTGAAAGAAGTTAGTCCCAATCAATTTGATAAATCATTGGTTCTTTCAGACAGTAAAGCAGCGTTGCAAATTGCTGCTAATCTCGTTTTCATGAGCGGACAAAGCATATAGAGATTGACTGCCATTTTGTAAGAGATAAAATCAAGGATGGAACAATTCAGATGCAGCACATTAGAATAACCGAGCAACTTACTGATTTGATGACAAAGGCCTTGAGCATCAAACAACATGAGTTTTTAGTATCCAAGTTAGGGGTTAAAGATATATATCAACCCTCAACTTGAGGGGGAGTGTTGAGAAGTTAATGTAGTTAGTAGTTAGCAAAATTAGGCAGTTACAAGATTAGTTAGTTAGTTAAACAAATAGTCTATAAATGTAAACATACTCTGTGTATTAAACAAGTAAGTGAGAATTTTTTTCAACATTCTTTCCTTCGAACGTTTGGTTGTCTATGCTTCCCTAATCTGAGACCTTTCAACAAAACAAAATTACAATTTCGATCCACTCCCTGTGTTTTTCTTGGCTATTCTCCCTTGCACAAAGGTTACAAATGTAGAGACCCTACAGGCAAAATTTACATTAGCCGTCATGTCACATTTAATGAAGCTATTTTTCCCTATAAAACTCATACCTCAATAGTCAAGCCGTCCATATCTAACACTTCACAAATAAATTCAAAATTGTTTGTCATAAAGCCTAGTCCTGTAGCTCATCATAACACCTCACCTAATATCATTTCTACTAATATGTCTTCAACACCTGTCTCATCTACTCCAACAACTACAATGCCTATTTCACAGCCCACTTATTCAACATTAGCTCACTCACCATCCACCTCACCCATATTACCTACGGCTTTATCACATATACCAACACAACCTTCTTCTTCCACGTTAGCCCAATTACCGTCCACTCCATCCATATCACCTTCAGCCTCACCACCTATTCCAATACAAACCACTCATTCTGTCCCGACAAATACCCATTCCATGATCATAAGGAGTAAAGTTGGCATTTTCAAACCAAAAGCTTATCTGAGCGAGGTGTCTACTTCTTAAAGTGATGTTCTTTCTGACATACATACTGCAATGAAGTTTGAATACTGGCAAACGGCAGTACACAGTGAGTTACAAGCCTTGATTCGTAACAACACATGGACTCTCTGCTCCCTTCCTGAAAATAGACGGGCAATCGGGTGTAAGTGGTTGTTTAAAATTAAAAAGAAGGCTGATGGTTCTATTGACAGGTACAAAGCAAGATTAGTTGCAAAAGGTTTTTCTCAGCATGCAGGGTTTGATTTTCATGATACCTTTAGTCCTGTTGTTCGAGCTTCTACCATTCGCACCATTCTTGCATTAGCAGTTATGCAGGGGTGGGTTGTGCGTCAAGTTGATATCAACAATGCTTTTCTTAATGGCGAGCTTACTGAGGAAATATATATGGAGCAACCACCTGGTTTTGAAGCCCTGGATGCCTCTGGTCAGTCACTTGTGTGTAAGTTAAATAAGGCACTTTATGGCTTGCGTCAAGCTCCTCGGGCATGGTTTCAAACGCTCAAACAGTACCTTGCCACTGAGCTTGGCTTCCATGCATCAAAAGCAGATTCATCTTTGTTCATTCGGGTGTCTACTGAGAATTACATGCTACTAATGGTGTATGTAGATGACATCGTGATCACTGGTAGCAGTAGTCAAGATATAGATGCAATGGTTCGTCGTTTGCATGACAAGTTTGCCCTTAAGGATATGGGAAATCTTAGTTATTTTTTGGGAATTGATGTTCAACGTACGTCCCAAGGAATGTTACTCAGTCAGAAGAAGTACATTACTGAACTGCTACTCAAGACTGGCATGCTTGGTGCAGCCTCTACACCAACGCCCATGGTCGTCACTCCTAAGTTGGCGGTTTCAGATGGAAGCTCTCCCTTTACAGATGTGCATTTGTATCGTAGTACAGTGGGCATGCTTCAATATGTCTGCATTACTAGACCAGATTTATCATTTTGTGTGAACAAACTGAGTCAGTACATGAGCTCTCCTACTGTCACTCATTGGAAAGCTGTAAAACGGATCTTACGGTACTTGGCTGGCACTATGGATCATGGTTTGTATTTTGAAGCAGGATCGTTAGAACTGGTGTGTTATTCAGATGCTGACTGGGCCTCCTCCATTGAAGATCGACGGTCTACGTCGGGGTATGTGGTGTACTTAGGATCAAATCCAATTACCTGGTGCTCGAAGAAACAACCTGTGGTATCCAGGTCATCTGCTGAAGCAGAATACCGTAGCCTTGCCAATTGCGTATCTGAGTTACTATGGATCAAACAACTACTGGATGAAGTCCGGATTTCTTTGACTAAGCTGCCAATTGTATGGTGTGATAATTCTTCTGCAGTTTCAATTACTGAAAATCCCACACATCATGCTAGGATGAAGCGTGTGGAAATAAATCATCATTTTGTTCGAGAAAAAGTTCATGCAGGAATGTTGCAAGTGAATTTTGTTCCATCTGCTCAACAGATTGCTGATGGTCTCACTAAACCAATACGTCCTAAACTATTTGTCTCTTTTCGACGTGCTCTTCAAGTGCTGTCAGTAAGTGAAATTAGTGATCAAAAGTCCAAAGAAATGCTAAGGGAATGTTAGAGTTAATATAGTCAAAGCAGTTGTAATATAGTCAAAACCGTTGTACCGTTGCAAGTCTGTTAGTAGTTAGTCTGTTAGCAGTTAAAGATGATAGCAGTTAGAAAGTTTGCTGTAGCGTCTGTCAGCTTTAGCCATGCATGTATAAATACGTGCAACCTGCATGCATTAAGTAAGTCTTTGAATAAGATGTTTTTCTTCAGAGTTTTCTTCTTATAATTTCACAGCTATTGCATTCGGTTCAACTCCAACGCTTATCTTCATGTTGAGCTGCTGCTGGTCTCCATGCTGAACTGCTGCTGGTCTCTTCTTGCATTGCAGACCAATGCTCAACATTAGAGATGTGGGCTAAAATTTTTCTGGTTTTGTAGGGAAAATTTTGGTTGATAATTTTGTAATGAGAATGCTTACCATTCAATGCACTTTAATTTAAGAACTATACAGTTACATGGATGGTTTATTTAAAGGTAAACTCACGGCTTATCAAAATCAAGGCTTTAGCCGACCAAAGTCGGCAACTTAGAATACTAGATATTTTGGTTTTAACACTTTTTATATAGTTTTAAAACCTAGACCCTATCACCTAGATCATTAAAACAATGAAATATCCTAAAAAGGAGGAACATATAGAAAGAGAACAATAATGGAGGTAACTAAGCTAAGGGTTGTTTTCCTTTTTTTCTTTTTTCACCCTAATTCCAAAGCTATGGGCAAATATTGCTGAATTTGATGATTTTTGGAAGCAACGTGAAGAAGAAGCCTGGAAGATTGCTCTAACAGCTTATGAACGGAGCACAGAAAATGTTACCAGCCACTTGAACTATCATGTTAACAAGTAAATTATAACTTTCTATTGAAATTACATATATTGAAATTTGAAATATAGACTCGAATGTAACAAATTAAAAATATCTACAAGGACTAATTAAGCTAAACTCTTAGTTACTCTTGCTTCCATTACTGTCTATGTCAAATAGCAATCTATCATATTTGTATTTTGGAACATTAACTCATAATGTTATTGAGTTGTAATAATCATAGGCCTTTAGCTTAATGATAAAAATATCATTATTTAGATGGATGAAAGCCAATGGTTCCAATGTTAGTTCCCTTAACAAGTTACCATCTCTTGAAACTTTCTTAATTTGTATGTTAAATGCAGGCATTATATATTATATTAGATAATTTGTTGTAGGGTTCTTGAAAAAACTATGTCCAACCAACCCTTAGAATTTAAGGATGTTATTACTAATAGCACGAGAAGATCCTTGAGGGGCAAACATAAGAAGTACACTAGTCCGTGCATGGCGATCAATCCAATTGATAGGCGCTGGAGATGCAAGAAGAACTCCAAGAATCGCAAAAGACTAGCAAAGTGTGTCCTTGGTCTTGGCCACAGAATCCGGGGAGGGAATAAGGGAGAATACTATTTGGTTACCGATAATTCTGATGATGTTGTCGTAAATCTTAAACCAAGAACTTTATGTCGCGCTGTGATTCAAAAGAGACCATCATGGTTAAATTTTGCCCATAATATGAACATTAAATTATCACAAGAGCTAATGGTTCAAAGCCATAAAACAATTGATAGTCGTGGATCAAATGTTTTTATAGCATATGAATGTGGCATTACACTTCAATTTGTGCACAATGTCGAAATTCATAACATTCATATTCATTGCACTGTTAAAAGTAATGGTGGCCTAATAAAACTCTGAAGATCATTATGGTTATCGCATAGTTGGCAATGGAGATGGGATTTTCATATTTGGATCATCAAGGATTTAGCTTAATTATATTTCCATGTCTGAGTGTCAAGACGGGCATATTGATGCAATACAAGGTTCCATTGCCATTACCATCTCAAATTGGCATTTCACCCCATCATGATCATGTAAGTTTTATCTTACAATACTAACATGGTACACATTTTGTAATCTAGTTTTCAACTAAACATTCTTGGATTTTTCTTTCAAGTGATCTTGTTAAGTACAAGTGATCAATATGCAAGTCACACTTGCTTTCAACCATTTTGGAAAAGAATTGATACAAAAACTGCCTAGATGTTGATGGGGATACTTTCATGTGGTCAACAACGACTACACTCATTGGAAATTGTATGCCATTAGAGGTAGCATGCATCCCACCATTATTAGCCAAGGCAACTAGTTCATTGCTCCAGATAACCCCTAGCTAGTTAAAGACGTAAATGAAAATATAACAAATTAATCGATAACATTTATTAATTTTATATCGTAGTAAGCACAATGCAATTGAAAATGCACCTACGATTATACCACTAAATTGTTTTTGTTCAATGCATTTCTATAGATAACCCATAGGAACTATGCACCAGAGTCAGAATGGAGGAATTGGATATGGAGAGCAGAATGAGATCTGTTCATGAATGGAGCATTTTTTGTAACATGCCACCCTTACCTCCCCATTTAAAATTCAAAAAGAAGGATATAATTAAAGCTATGTCTGCAACATTTGTCGGAAGACTCACTAGTTTCTCTGGGACTCTTAAATGTAAGGAAGGAGTTAAAGTGCTAGAAATAACTCTTAGTTCTACAAAAGTTCACAACAATTTGTTTTTCTTTGATGCATTAAAAAATTAGATCTCCTTTGAAAATGTGAGTATGGTATGGGCTAACAGGATATATACATATATATATACAATGTATTAAATTTTCTTAAATTTAATAAAATTAATGCATTAGATGTAAAAAATTTTAGACTAATTTTTAAAAGGGTAAATTGCACCAATAGTCACTCAACTTTGATATAGCTGACAAAACAGTCACTGTGATTTCAATTTAATCACTCAACTTTCAAAAAATGATAAATCGGTCACTACCGTTACAAACGTAACAGAATGTTGAGGTGGCCCGTTTACTTGCCATGTTGGCATCCCACGTGGAAACAACAGCCTCTACAACATCCCCTATTAACTTGTAGTTGTAGAAGAAGTACCATTTCAACTTTTTCCACCGCCACTTACTCATGTGTTCGATCTTCCGAAGTTAAGCAGGGCATTCTATGATCCACGAACGCTCTTCCATTTAGTGCTCGAGAAATTACAGGAGGCACTTCACCAGGACCAAGTGCACGGCCATCTAATGTCCTCAGTCTCCGAAGTGTGCTCCTTTCATTGCATCTAATATATTCTTTTCTGAATTCCTCGTTGTTATTCCATAAGTCCATAGATTTCTCCACCTGAACCATCAACTGTTTGGATCAAATATTGTACAAATTTTTTTATTTTGAAGAAATAAAACAAATGCACGACCTCGCCTGGTTACTACAAAAACTTTGGAGTGCCACTTTATCCCCTTTCGAAGCCAACTCATTCGCTTTATTTAACTCATCCTTGTACTGCCAAAAGTGTTGGTTCTGCAAAATTCAAACAAGAGCAGCGTCGGCATATCCTATCGGTAATTTTAGTTAGAAATCGAATCATGATATGTGGAATGTTAGTTCGAGAAAGTATTCCATAGTACCTATTACTATTAACAAGAAAAATAAACACCATATGTAATTTTATCCAATTACTCTAATATTCCATAATTGTTGGATTATTTCTTATCTTACATTAAACAAATACTCATTGTTAATTATCATCAACTAATCATAAACGATATGCTATTTAAATAAAATAAATATAATTAATTTATAATAAATACTATTTAATTTAGTAGGTCAACATTTATGTTAATCTATCTCTCTTCAATAAAAAATTCAGAGAACTTAAACAATATTAGCAAATTAATATACAATTATATGTTAAAAATAAAATATATACCATAAAATACTTTTAAAAAATATATATGCTATACAATTAAAATACTATTATTATCATATAAAAAATAATATTTTAAACTTAAATCATGTATGGGCGTGTGAAAAGTTATAGAAAAATTAGATTTGAGTGTAGTTGTTTGTAATTATCAGCACAAATAGTCCAATTTTTATTCTTTAGTAAATTACTCTAATTACACTTGGGGACATTTGGTTAGTTGAATCTTACATTACAGTTTGTAATGTTACATTCTTGAATGAGATTACAGTATTTGAATTTTTTAACATTTTGGTCTTCCCATTCTCATATTCTTGAACAGTGTCAATATATTGTAATAAAGTATAATTTTGTTATAACTCATTTCTTAGTTTATCTCAAATTCGGGATGGAAGACAAAACTAACCTTTGTTTTTATTATATTAGTGAATATAATCTTCCCAATGTAACTGTAATTAAAAACCAAGATGTTTTTCTTTTTCTTCTCTCTTAACTTTAAAAACCTTAGTTTAACTTTTTCAATTTCTTCGTGATGGAAAAAAATAAATCACAGATTGTGAGTAACGCATAAAAAATGTCATAGAAAAAACAAATAGAAAATTATGTGAATGTGATGATGAAAGGTTATGATTATCACTCCATTTTCGAAATATTAAATTATATAATTGTAAAATTTTTAGTTTCAGATCTCAAATGTAATCAATTCCTAAAAAAATAAACCATATAAATAGGTTATGATTATCAACATTTTGTCATATCTTAAATCCGAACATTTTACCGATACTCAAGCATAAGTATCAATATATTTATCCCGAGTATCGATAATTGTAAAAAGTGATTTCGACACACTCCATTTTCAAAATATTAAATTATATAATTATAAATTTTTTAGTTTCATATCTCAAAGGTAATCAATTTCTCAAAAAATAAACCATATAAATAGGTTATGATTATCAACATTTTGTCAAATTTTGAATCTAAACATTTTATCGATACTCAAGCATAGATATCAATATATTTAATTATTTCAAGTATAGATACTTGTGGTAAAAATGCCAAATCAAGTTACTGTTTTCCTACACAATCATTCTAAAATTGAGGTATCAATATTTATACCTTAAATATCGGTATTTTTATATAAATCGACAAAAATACAATGCTCCAACATTTTCCTTTTCAACATGCATCCTTAACACAATATCTAACATCAAATTGACCATACTTATAATCCAAAACAACATCAATACTTCAACTATTGAGACCCAAATAAAACCAATAAAAAAAGGATAACATCCAACAAAATTCTAAAATTCCAAAATCATAATAAACCCATTAAGAACATAAAAATAACCTTGGACATCCACCTCTCATCCTCCAACCCCGAGGTCGACTGCCCTTTTCCCAATTTTTGGTAGATAATATTATTGTATTACAACTAAATCTTTATATTATTCGCTGAATTTTAACTGATCATCGATCTATTCTTCCTACACCTAGCTTCAGCTATTTAGCTTGGACAGCATCTCAAATTATTTGTTATTCTAAACTTAATTTTAGTTGGTAAAGCAGTGTCGCTTTGGCCGAGTGGTTAAGGCGTGTGCCATGCTAAGTACATGCGAGTTAAACAACCAGATTACCTCTTTAACTCTTACATCCCAAACGGTTTTTCTGCTTTGTTCAGGGCGTGAAAGCAGTTATCGCCAGGAGCTTTGAGAGAATCCATCGAAGTAATCTGGTTGGTATGGGAATCATTCCTCTTTGTTTCAAGCCTGGTGAGGACACTGATTCTCTAGGATTAACTGGCCATGAACGTTATTCTCTTTGTTTAAATCATGTTCATTTATTTAGCTTAACAACCGAATATAAATGAATAAAAACTAAATTGTTTTTTATGTTCATTTATAGCTCTATGCAATGGTAAAAGATATATTGTGCTTTCAATGGGAGACATTAGAATAAACCTTGAAAATAATATTGTTGGGAGGGATAGTCACATATCTCAAATATGGACCTTAAAATGGGCATGAAGAATAACAAAAAAACAAAGCGCAGTTTGTAACATTCCTTTTGTAACGGAAAATAGTTAGTAGTGACTGTTTTGTTATTTTTCGAAAGTTGAATGATTGAATTGAAACTTAAGTGACTGTTTTGTCAGCTATACTAAAGTTGAGTGATTGTTGGTGTAATTTACCCTTTAAAAAATTATAAACTTTTTCAAAAGAATTCTAAAAAAATATATAAAGAAAGTTTAAAAAGTAAAAATTTTCTAGAATAATAATTTTGAGGACTTAAATAAGTTAATTTATGATTCAAGTTTATTGTAATAAAGTATTTTTTATTATTATTATTATTATTTTACTTTGAATTTTTTTTCAAATTTATGTGATATAACATTTAATTAATTATATTATAACAAGATTTTAAAGTAACATCTTTAATTTTTTAATTTAACTTGAACAATTTCACTCAATTTAGCTCGACTTGAATTTTATTTCACTTGACTTAATTCGAAAAAAATTCAAATCGAGTTAGGATGATAAAATAAGATTCACGAATTCGATTAATATGAAAAATTTTCAATCGATTCAATCTATCGCTCACTCCTATCCAGCTGTACAAACGCATCAAACCCTAGTGTCATGCTCGGGGCTGGGCTTGTTGCTAAGAAGGCTTATGAACTAGGTTTGGAGGTTAGTCTTAGCTTCTTGTATGTTTCCTCTGTTTCTAACCATTTAAGGTATCAATGTTATCTGGGCTTGGAAATTAATGTGTAGGAAGCAAAAGCCATTGGAAGCTTATTACACACAGTTACGGATCATAGTGAATGGGAAAAAGTATATGAGAGCGAGATATGGGACCTACCAGAAGATCCATGTGGCTTAATTCCAGCTTTGCGATTAAGCTACCATTATCTTCCTCCTCATTTGAAACGATGCTTTGCATACTGCTCCATATTTCCTAAAGATTATGAATTTTAAGAAGAAGAGATAATCTTGTTATGGAGAGCAGAAGGTTTCTTGCAATCAAAAGCTAAAATTCTAGGCAAAGGTCTTGGAAACCAATATTTTCAAGATCTAGTGTCAAGGTCATTTTTTCAAATATCTAGAGAAGACAAATCCCGTTTCGTGATGCATGATCTTATGAATGATTTAGCTCAATCAGTTGCAGGAGAAATATGTTGCAGAGTGGAGGGTGAAAAGCAACAAAAGTTTTCGCATCGTTCTCGCCACTTAGCTTATGTTATCGATGATTGGTATCACATTGTAAAGAAGTTTGAAGTATTTTATCCAATGACTTCTTTGCGTACTTTCTTACGCTTAATGGCTCCAAGATATCTGGTATTCTATTTAACTAAGGTTGTCTTGGAGGATTTGTTGCCAAGTCTTAGCTATTTAAGGGTTCTTTCTTTGTCTGGGTATGAAATCTATGATTTGCCCGACTTTTTTGAAAATTTAAAACATCTACGCTACTTAAATTTTTCTAGAACCGGAATCAATCGTTTACCTGATTCTTTGTGTACTCTTTATCATTTGGAGACTTTAATATTAAGAGATTGTTAAAAGCTCAAAAATTTACCCTCGAAGATTGGAAACCTTGTCAACTTGCATTTTCTTGATATTAGAGGTGCATATTCAATAAAAAGGATGCCCTCCGGACTTGATCAGCTAACCAAGCTTCAAACGTTATCTGATTTTGTTATAGGGGAAGGTGATGGACGTCTTATTAGAGAATTGAAAAATTTGTCAAACCTTAGAGGTAATTTTTGTCTTTCTGGATTGGAGAATGTTAATGGTCAAGATGCGAGGGAAGCTAAGTTAAATGAGAAGCTAGGGATTGATGGGTTAGAACTACAATGGGGTCCAGACTTGGAGAATAATACAAGGAAAACAGAAGTTGAAGAGCGGGTGTTGGACTTTCTTCATCCTCCGAAAAAGCTTGAGCAACTCATCATTGAGAATTACGGGGGTGTAAAATTCTCATCTTGGATAGCAGATTCTTCCCTCAAGAATTTGTCGTTTTTGAAGCTTCGCAATTGTAAAAACTGCAAGTCACTACCATCAGTTGGAAGGTTGCCATTGTTAAAAGAGTTTTCAATTATTGGTTTCGATCAAGTACAGAAGATTGGTGTTGAGCTCTTCGGAGAAAATCAATTGAATCCATTTGCATCATCAGAGATTCTGTCTTTTGAGAGTCTTCCAAACTGGAAGGAGTGGGACACTTGTGAAGGAGACGAGAAGGTTTTGAAACTCCCTAGCCTTCGTGAGCTTTCAATCAAAACCTGTCCTCAATTGTTGGGAAGGTTGCCTACCCATCTTCCTTCCTTGCAAAAACTTGAAATTCATAGGTGTATGAGTTTGGTAGTTTCAATATCAAGTTTCCTGTCACTGTGTGAATTAAGTATACAAGGGTGTGCAGAACTGGTGGACGATTGCTCTTCTCCTGCAAAGGAGCTTTCCTCTTTGCAAACTTTGTCTCTTTCTAACATTTCAAAGTTTAATATTCCAGCAGATAGGACAATGTTGAGGTTTGGAAACTCAGAACATTTTGCAATTGATGGTTGGGAGGAGTTGGCATCTCTATCACGGTATGGGTTTAGTTTAGTTGGACATCGTTTCATTACCGTTTCGCGTTGTCCTCAACTGCAGTCTTTGGAAGCCAAGGAAGCCGAATTGCAACCTGACAAGATTTCACGTGTTGAATCTCTGCGGATATATGACTGTGAAAGGGTCAATAGACTGCCACAAGTCTTACATGAGCTCATATTTCTTACAGTGATGGAAATTGATAATTGTCGAAGCTTGGTTTCTTTTGCAGAGAATAGCTTACCGCCTAATTTAAAAAAGCTGAGAATTAGAAACTGTGAGAATTTGGAGTTTTTGGTTGATGCAAAAGAAGATAATAAGAGTATGAGTAGTACCCTCTGTCTTCTTGAGGACTTGATAATCTATAACTGTCCATCTCTAATGTCTTTGTCATCGAAGGGGCACAAAAATATTTGCAATCAGCTTCAATTTCTCGAAATTGACCAGTGCTCAAAGCTGAGTTGCCTATTTTCAAACACCAAGTTTCCCATAACGCTTAAACATTTGAGAATTTTGGGATGTCCAATGTTGGAATACATAGCCGAGGAGTTTGAGGAAACCACTTGTCTTGAATCTATTAAAATTATAGTTTCTGGAATTAAATCTCTACCACGAGGACTAGACAAGCTCATCCATCTCCAGAATATTTGGTTGTTTTCGTGTTCAAATTTGGTTTCTTTTGAAGAAAGTGGGTTGCCCAGCACCAGCTTCAGAGATTTCAAAGTTATTGATTGTGGAAATTTTGGAGCCCTTCCTAAGTGCATGGCCAGCATCACCTCCCTTCGAGAATTAAGTGTGGACAACTGTTTGGCTGACATATCATTTCCATCGGAGGGATTCCCTGCCAATCTCACATCACTTGAAATCTCAAACGCACCCAAGATTTATAGGTCACTTGTGGAATGGGGATTAAATAGACTCACCTCTCTTCAAAAATTGACCATCGGAGGTGGAGGATGCTCAAACGTGGTGTCGTTCCCAGAAGAAGAGATTGGAATGATGTTGCCTCCTCCTCTCACCCGTATCAATCTTTTCCAGTTTGAGAACCTGGAATTCATGTTCTCCGAGGGCTTTCAAGACCTCGCCTCTCTTCGAAGACTGGAAATCAGTGAATGTCCCAAGCTAACATCTCTTCCGGAAAAAGACATGCTTCGTTCGCTTGGACTTTTAAGTATTTCCAGTTGTCTGTTGCTGCAAGAAGAGTGCTCAAGCGATAAAGGACGAGAGTGGTTTAAGATTTCCCACATACCCCTTGTTCAAATTGATGGTAAAAGGGTCATCCCGAGGAAATCAAATTGAAAGATAGTCGCAAAATCTGTGATTGGTTTCTTCAGAGTGATGGGAGAGGTACAAAAAACCATTTCAAACAAGTCTAACTTTCCTTAGGAACAAGATAAGAATAGGAATGAGTATAAATTTAATGATTGATATGTGCAGGGATTGAAAGCGAAGTTGGGGAGGAAGTGAGGTTTCAGAAAGATCCATTGAAGGAAAAGTAAAAAAGATGACACTTCTGTTGTTAAATGGGTGGAATTTGTCATTTAGTGTTTCAGATGTTTGTAAACTTGTTTCTTCGCTTTGTCTGTTGTTTATTTTATACTTTTCTTATATTGGATAGGATATAATAAGGAAGAATAAGATGAACAATTTCACATTAAACTTCAATCTTATAATATTTTCTTTATTTTGAATATATCTTTACTTGGTTTGGAAAAGGATATTCCATCCTTATTATCTTCTATTTTTATTTCAACATTTTTATCCAATTTTCTCCTATTTTTCTATTTCACTTTCTTGTTTTTTCTTTCCTATTTCAATTTTATTTCTTTCTTTTCTTCCTATTCTTTTCCTCTTTTTCCCAACCTTAGTTGTCGCTAGCATGCACTATAGCCGCACTATGACATTTGTTCTTCTGTCCAAATAATGGCATTGGTCAACTATTTTCCTCATTCTCTTTAATCAAAAAACAGAAGTAAAAAGTCCATTATCGGGAATTCAATAAGTCGTGTCCTAACGCATTGGATATGACATGTTGTTTTTCCGAGATGAGGATTTTTTCTAAAAAATAATAAAGTTAGTATTTTTGCATTTGGAAATTCAAGAAGGTCGTACCCTAACTTATCGGGTCTCGATTTTCACGATAAATCCAAATACACGAGTCTTTTTTTAAACCTAAGCTTTAAACGACCTCGGAAATTAAGAAAAGATCAAGTCCTAACTTACTGGGCTTGATCTCTTTTTTCTAAAATTCGAGATAACTAAATATATTTTAAATAAGTAAATTTTTGGTATTCGTTCGCGTATCGGGAATTCGAGACATTGTATCCTAATTTACTGGATATGATTCTTTTTCTCGATTAACGTGAAATATGCCCATTTTCCCAAAAAATTTTAACATTTTAATACAAGGTTCGTATTTTTAAAATTCTTCAAAGTTCTCAATTTTCGACATCAAGACATTAGCTAACCAACTAGGTACCAATTTTTGGGCGTTACAAGGGAGCTAATCCTTCCTCGTACGTAATCGACTCCCGAACTCGTTTTTCTGAATTTCGTGGACCAAAATCATTGTTTTAATAACATCAAATTGTTTATTAAAAAATGCCACTTTTCAAGGTGATCCGATCACACCTTATCAAAAAAGATTGATGGCGACTCCCACATTCGTTTTCATTTTTCAAAACCCAAGTCGACCCCGTTTTATCAAAAAAATGGTGTTAACACATATATATATATACTAGTTTTGACTCACATGTGTTGCACGTGATGAATATTACGATGTATATTTTAAATAACCAATATTATTAATATTAGAAAATTTTAATATCATTAATAGTAACAATATTTAATAACATAAAATAATTCTTAAATTTGAAACCACTCCACATTAAAATAATTTTATCTATACTTTAAAAAGCATAAGGCATAATCATAAATTTAACTACTAACATTTACTCATTTTGTCACTTTGACTCATAACTTTCAAATTTTAGGCAAATTGCTTTTTGTGGACTGAAAAATTGATTGAATTGTTAAAATTTTTAATGGCACTAATATGACGGCTTACATGATAATTATTGATTTTTTAAAATTTATTAAAAATTTATTAATTTTTAGGAAGAGCCCTGGATTCCATGCAAATTGTCATGTCGGTGTCATTAAAATTTTAATAGTTCAGTCAACTTTTTTACCTAAAGAAATACAATTTAACTAAAATTTGAAAGGAAACGGCCAAAATATTCCAAAAAAAAAAAACGAATTAAGGCCAAAGTGACAAAAGAGGTAAGCTTTAGGGGTTAACTTTTTATCATTATGCCAAAGTAAAATTACTCTAATTTTTAGGTTTGAAAGATATTTTATATTCAAATAATTAATTTGAAATAAAAATTTTGATATATCATAATGATACATGCAAAAATAATAATTTGATTGATGTTTATGATATAAAGGATTCATTCAAAATTTATTGACCAACTATAATAATTAATTATAAGTAATAATATGCACAAATTGTTTGATTATAGAAATCTATAATTTCACAATAAATAACAAAAATAAACAATTTACATATAAAATCATTAAATTACTCTTCTACAATTCAATTTTTTTTCATTAAGTAGCTTTAAACATCACGAATCAACAGATCAAAATCCAAATCAAAATCTAAATAGTTTTCTTCTTAGATATCTGAGCTTCGACATTGACTGTCAAATCAACTTAGATCTAAGCTATCGAAACCATTTTTGATAAAAAGGGTCGACTTTGATTTTGAAAATGAAAATGAAAACGGGAGTCGTCACTAATCCTTTTTTATGAGGTGTGATCGGGTCACCTCGGAAGTGATTATTTTTGATAAACGATTTGATTTTATTAAAACAACGATTTTGGTCCACAAAATTCAGAAAAACATGGTTTTTTTTTGCCAAAGACCACCGTAGCCCCTCCGCAAACGGTGGTTGGAACCACCGAGACATCGGGTTTTAAACCCGCTTTTATGCCCGCTCGAAGGCCCGGCCTTCGTTTCCCAAAGGACCGAAGGAGAAGGATCTATTTAAATAATTATACCAAAAGGCCCTACTTTGTAAAGGGCCGACAATGGTCCCACGGTTTAGATTTTTTTTTAACCCTTTATTAAATAAATATACTATATCTCAATTAAATCGTAAACAATAATAGAAATATTTTAATTTTCTTTTTCTGTCAATGAAATTTAAATTCAAAATGTTACTTTAAAAAAATATTCAACTTCTCATTATTCAATCCAATAAAGATTGAACCAAGCTTCCCTTCTCTGAGTAATTGTATGTCTACCCATTGTCTCTTGTTTTTATATACGGGAATGACAAAACCCTTAATTTGCAATCTTCCAATTGGTATTAGCTACTACTTAAATTTAATCAACACGCCCAACTAGTTATCAACCCAATATATGTCAACCACGAACAGCACCAAATAATTGAATGTTAAGTATAGTTATCCAGATAGTTTTTACAAAATAATTAGTTGACGGTGTGTAATTGTATTGCAATTCCACGTGTCATGTTTAGTGTAATTATACAATTACATATTTTATATTTTAAAAAAATTACAATGGTTATTTAGAATGTCACCAGGGTTGGAGCCAGAAAATTTTTTGGGGGCGGATTTAAATTGTATATTATTATGATAGTAAAAATGTAATTTCACCATTTTAATAGTATATATCTTTATAAATTTTATATGTTTAAATCAAATTTTTATTATTTTTGGGGGCAAAGTGCCATTTTACTATTCTTAATTTAATTTTTTATAAATTATAAAGGGCGTAAATAGAAAATTTTCCATTTTAGGAGGGTCAGGGCTCCTGCCAGTCTCCCTGACTTCACCATTGCATGTCACACTTGTGTAATTACAATAAATTACATCTAAATTTAATTATTATGTAACTTTCCAAACACTATATAAATTACAAACATTATATATTAATTTAGAAAGTGATAATACAAATGATATTATATTAAAATATTTATCTTTCTAAATATAAGTATTAGAATGACAGTTCATATACTAAGAGCATAAAGAAAATGTACCTATAAAATCCAATTAAATATTCCTAACTGTTAAATAGGACTAAACCTGATTATTGTATGATTAAGAGAAGCATCCTATGTTTCGAACAAATCTTAAGTCTGAAGATCATTGCTCCTGTAACACCCCTTATCCGAGACCGTTGTCGGAGTCAAGCACGAGACGTTACCTGACTTAACTTACTAGTTCGGAGCATAAAAAAGTTGCTTTTCAAATTAATTCACTCACATTCAATCAATATGTCCCTAAAAGAAATCTCGAACCCTAAAACATGCAACGGAAATGGTTCGGGTCCCAATCGGGAACATTAAAAATTTTCCGATTACTTAAACAAATAAAAATAATTTATTTCACTGTTTACAATAAAACTGTCCACCTGGGCAGCAGTCATTAAATTAATTATAACTTGAGTTACAAAACTCGAAATTTAGATCCATAAATTTTATCCGAAACTAGACTCATATAACTTCATACCATAAAATTTTTAGAATTTTTGGGTTGTCCAATTAGTACATTTTATTAGTTAAAGTCTCCCCTGTTTCTCTGTTTGACAGTCTTGACCTCTCATCACTAAAAATTAATTATCTCATTTTATAGACTTCATATGGTGCTACCACTTATTTCTAATGAAAATAGACTAAATAAGGAGTCAAAACATATATACTATAACTTCTATTTATTTCTTTAAAATTTTTAATGATTTGCTAAAGTCAGAACAGGGGACTTCAGAAGCCATTCTGACCCTGTCTCACTAAAATTCAAATATCTCAGAATAAAAAATTCCTTTACCCACACCGTTATTTTTATATGAAAATAGATTCGATAAGATTTAATTCTATATATCATTCACTCTCTAATTCATTTTATACTATCCTTGGTGATTTTTCAAAATCACATCACTGCTGCTGTCCCAAAACTGTTTCATTGCAAACTTTTACTCTTTCATAATTTCTAGGTATAAACTATCACCTAGGCATTCATAATACCAAGCATATTCTTACTTAGCCATTTTAATAGCTAAACATTATCACATATTTACACATCATCCTTTAGCAATATCATAAGGACATACATTCAAAATGACTAAGTCCCTATACATGCCATAGCTCAAACATTGATCATCATAAAATACCGAGTTGTTGTTGTTGTTGATAGTGTGAGTGCTCTCCGACGTCTTTAAGATTCTCGAATTTGCTTGTAATACTATAAAAGAAGGAAAATAAAGGAAGTAACCATAAAGCTTAGTAAGTTTACAAGCAAATAAATAACAACATTTAACACAAATAAATATACTCAAGTATCATGATTGCTAATTTCCTCTTTACTTAATCTCTTAATCGTTCACTTACTTGTTTACTTAGATAACTCATGATTATAACTTACTCTTCTCTTGCTGAAATGTTGGTTCTCAATTGATAACATAATATGTTCTTAACTCTTATAACTCACCTGAATTTGCTATTTATGCTTTTACCTGAACTTTCATGGAACATAATTTGTTTACTAGCCCGTTGACCCACATTGGATTAATAAGGATACTTGGGTCTCTTTTATGATAATAACATGCCAAAGCCATGCCCCAGACATGGTCTTACATAGGATGTTTCTTGTACTGCCAATGCCATATCCCAGATATGGTCTTATATGGGAGTTCTCATATCGGTGCCCATGCCATGTCCCAGACATGGTCTTACGGGGACCTCTCATCTTGGTGCCAACGCCATGTCCCAGACATGGTCTTACATAGGACTTCTCATAATCTCAATGATGCCAATGTCATGTCTCAGACATGGTCTTACATGAGATCTCTTTATCCAAATGTCATGACATTTGTATCTGATACATTCCTTATGTTTCAACGGGGATTGTAACACTAATTCTTTGTCATCTCATACTTGAGTCAACATTAAATAATTTCATGAAGCAATTACATAATTGCTGGAAAATAACAGCATTATTAATAATGATTGAAATATTGCATTTATTTACCGTAAACTTACCTCGGTACAAAATACTATCAAATCTAGCAATTTAGTCTTCAATCTTTTTCTTTCCCCAGTCTAACTCCGGATTTTGTTCTTCTTGATCTATAATAGAAAATTTAGATAATTTAATACTCACATTTATCAAAACAGTCCTTGACTCAAACTTTAGAAAAATTACAATTTTCCCCTAAACTTTTGCATATTTACACTTTTGTCCCAAAGCTCGAAAATTAAATTTCATCCCTTATTCTTATGTTTTATGACATGCTTAACATTTTTCCCTTCTATGGAAACATAAAATTTCCACTCTAACATGTACTTATGAACATTAGGTATTTTTACCGATTATGTCATTTTACTCGTTTTCACTTAAAATCGCTTAGCAAAAGTTGTTTAATATAATTTCAAGCTTCATATTCTACCATAAAACATCAAAATAAACACATTTCACCAATGGTTATTTTTCCAAATATAAATCCTAGGTTAAATTATTGCTAGAATAAGCTAAATCAAGTTATCGGGACTCCAAAAACGTAAAGAACATTAAAAACGGGGCTTAGAATCACTTACTATGGAGCTTGGAAGCTTGAAAACCCTAACCATGGCTTCTCCCTTGCTATTTTCGTTCACCATGGAGAAGATGAGCACAATTTGTCATCTTTTTCCCTTTTTAATTCTTTTTATTACTAAATTACCAAATTGCCCCTAACTTAAAAATTTCCTATTTCACTTATCTCATATCCATTTTTGTCTACTATCTTAAAAAATGGTCTAATTACCATATAAGGACCTCCAATTTAAAGTTTCATAACAATTGGACACCTCTACATGTAGAACTCAACTTTTGCACTTTTTACAATTTAGTACTTTTGACTAAACTGAGTGCCCAAACATCGAAATTTTCGAACAAAATTTTCACAGAATTATTCTGTGAAATTGTAAACCATAAAAATATAAGAAAAATAAATTTTTCCTTATCGGATTTGTGGTCCCGAAACAACTGTTCCGACTAGGCCCATCCTCGTTTCAAGGTTTCTCTCCCATGAATCAAGCAAAAATTTCAAAGTCATCCAATCACTTTCCTTAAAATAAAGGTCGGATTTTCAAGGCTCTCATTTGCTAAAAATAGCCAATATCTCTTTTCCCATTCTTCATTCTTTCACTTCCCATTTATGGGAGAGAGCAACAAAAGATTTTGAGAGAAGCATTTTAAAAGTTCTTTGAGCAGCAAAGTTTGGCATCTTGAAGTCAAATCAATTCAACAAAAAGTGCATTATCACATTCAACTTCGACCTTTCTGAAGTCTTTTCCCTATATTATGAAAACACCTTCCAACCTGGTAGAGCGGATTTTTTTGAATATTGAATATAGAGCATATATGATAATTAATTATCTGGCTTCGTTTTTCTATATAAATTTATTATTTTACTTTTATATATGTATGATTATTTAAAGGGTATTATGTTTAAAAAATTGTTCAACAAAAAATATATTTAAATATTGGTTTTCTTTAAAATGATTAGAAATAATTAATAAAAATCAAATTGAAGTGATGCAAGACAAGGCGAGGTGAAGATGAATGTATTCAACATCTATGGAAGTTGTAGTATTTTTCAAAAGGCACAATGACTTATTTGGCCCTTCAACTTTCCAAAATAGTAATTTTAGTCATGTAAATTTCGCTTTTTTTAGCCTTTAACTTGTATTGTTTGTCAAATTACTCCAAAATGGATGAAAAAAGTTAATATCCATTTATTTTGTTGATGTGACATACAAGTGAAATGCCACATGGTTGCCAAATCAACAATTAATTAATTTAAAATTTTGAAATTTTAAAATTTTGAAATTTTAAAAAATATATAATAAATTATTAATTTTTTAATATCTATTTTAGAGTGATTTGACAAATAACTGAAGTTTAAAGGTTAAAAGAGACGAAAAATTAAATAAATAACTAAAATAAATTTTTATAAAGGTAGAGGATTAAAAAAATTATTATGCCATTTCTTTTAAAGTTATACATCCACGGTGGTGGCAACCTCTCTCAATTGCCATCCTTGGTGTTATTATGTAATTTATAACACATAAAAAAATAAATATATAATACTACTCTAATGTAAACATTAAAATATAAAAATTTTCAAGAAATAAAAAATATATAAAATTATAAATATTAAATTAAAAATATAAATATTTAGAAAAAAAAAGTAAAAAAAATATGGAGGGACTTAAAAATATAAATATTTTGTACAAAATGCATAATATCTAAATATGTTTAGACTCGTTCTGAATTTGACCTGATCTGACCCGACCCATGAATTTAGTTTCTTACTTGCCTACTGATGAAATAATGCATTATATCTAAATATGCCAAAGTAGAAAGAAAAGCTAAAACTTTTTATAAAAACAAGTTAAAAATAAATAGAGAAGCTAGAAAGACCAACTTGATGTTATCAGCTAACATTACACTCGTTTGCTATAATCCTCATTAACAAAGGAAGACGATAGGAACTACCATTTCAGTTTTTTTATACAATAACGATTATTGTGGGTATATATATATACTAGTTTTGACTCACATGTGTTGCACGTGATGAATATGAATATTACGATGTATATTTTAAATAATCAATATTATTAATATTAGAAAATTTTAAATAATTCTAAAATTTCAAACCACTCCACATTAAAATAATTTTATCTATATTTTAAAAAGCATAAAGCATAATCATAAATTTAGCTCCCGACATTTACTCATTCTGTCACTTTGACTCTTAAATTTCATATTTTAGGCAAATTGCTTTTTGTGGATTGAAAAATTGATTGAATTGTTAAAATTTTAATGGCACTAATATGGCGGCTTACATGATAATTTACGTGCACTTCATTTCTAAAATGGACAAGTTATTGATTTTTTAAAATTTATCAAAATTTTATTATTTTTTATGAAGAGCTCTGGACTCCATGCAAATTGTCATGTCGGTGTCATTAAAATTTTAATAGTTCAGTCAACTTTTTACCTAAAGAAATACAATTTAACTAAAATTTGAAAGGAAACGGCCAAAGTGACAAGATTTTAATGTAACATGTTTAATTTTTTAATTTAACTTGAACAATTTCACTCGATTTGGCTCGACTTGAATTTTATTTCACTTGACCCGAGACTAAAAAATTCAAATCGAGTTAGGATGATAAAATAAGATTCACGGATTCGATTAATATGAACAATTTTCACTTAATTCAATCGATCGCTCACTCCTATCCATAAATGTCAAAGTACTATAATCATGACTAATAATTACTTTGATTCCAATAGGCATGAAAAACTCGTTGATATTAACAAAATTATTTCGAACTTGACTCTTATGAATGTTAAAATATCCCTAAAAAATGTATTTCAAAAAATAATTTTGAAGATACATATTTTAATAAATAATCAATACATTTATAATATCAAAATAAAAAATAAAATAATTAATATAAATTTAAACTTAAACTTAAAAATATTAATAAATAAGTAATAAATTCTAGTCTTGAACAAAAAAATAATGTATATAACTCAAATCCATTGAATAAAATTAATTTATTGCTAAGTTATGGCATTAAAACACAAATACACAATTAAATAGTCATAATTACTGAATTAATTAATACATTTATAATAAATAATCAATACATTTATAATATCAAAATAAAAAAAATAAAATAATTAATACAAATCTAAACTTAAAATAAAAAAATAAAAAATAAGTAATAAATTCTAGTCTTTAACTAAAAAATAATGTATATAACTCAAATCCATTGAATAAAATTAAATTATTGCTAACTTATGGCATTAAAACACAAAAACTTGTATGGCGTAAATAATTACAATTAAATAGTCATAATTACTGACACCATGTTTGGTTGGGTGTATTGGCTCATGTTTGGTTGGGTGTATTGGCATAGCCAATACACCCCTAATCGATGGGCCCCACTTAATCCTCCCTTAATATGTTGTTTGGTTGGTTGTATTCCCATTACGTCCCAAATCTGTTCCTTCCCTAATACACCCGGTCCCGTAATAGCTAATACCCCCCTCCAGCACCGATTTGAGAATCCTTACCCATTTCTTATTTTCGTTTCTTTTTTTGCCCTCATAGATTTCTGCTTCTTCTTCCATCGGTATTGCTCTGTCCTCATTTCTTCTGCTTTCATAACAAATCCTCAACATTGTCTTCATCAGAGGCCGATTTCAGGTATGAATCTTTGCTTCAACATTGTCTTCGGCTTTCTCTGTTTTAATTTTTCTCTCCTTTAGATTTTTCAACGTTGTCTTCAACATTGTCCCCTTATTTGTCTCTCCTTTAGATTTTTCTCTCTCTTTTTACTTAATTCAGATATTTAATTTTCTATATTATGATTCCATTGTTGACGTAGCTTTAATTTTAGTATTTCTTGTAGTTTTTCTCTCTTAGAAATTGAAACAGAGAGTTTAGGATTTTGAGAGGTTTGGATTCTGGTGGAAGAGTTTCTTATTTCTTGTTGTTTCTTCCTTTTTCCTGGATCGTGCTTCTCGATCAACCAGAGGGAGAAGGTGAATCTTCAACCTAAATTATGTTTATTTCATTTTGCGTTGTTCTTCTCCCTTTTATTTTCTAATGCTCTTCATTTTTCGGCGTTAATATTGTTTATAGTTGTGGCTGATGTTGAGAAAATTTATTTTCTTTTTGGAATATTTCCTTCAATTTCTGCTTTAAGGTGGGGAAGAGAGGACAATTGCTTTCATGAGAAAACTGGGACGTGCAAATTCTAAAACTCCACTATTGGGACACAGTTGTGAAAAAGGAACTATTAAGCACTCATTTCCTATGAAATATGTCCTAAAACCATGGAAACTTGGTCGATGGTTTTACCAAGTTGTCAAGTTCAGCATTGTTCAATATGTAAGTTCTCTTTAGCTTGAAGAAAATGAAATACTTAATTTTTTTTTTTGTTGTTGGTTTCCTTTTTTAATAGATTTGTATGCTTCCTTAACAGATGATAATCAAGATATTGACTACTCTTTTAGCAGTAATTCTTGAAGCTTTTGGTATGTATTGTGAAGGAGAATTCAACTGGGAATGTGGGTAAGATGATCTTAATGTAGAATGTTGCTGGTGATATTGAGGATTTTGTGTGATTTATCAGTAGAAAGACCTTTTTTTTCTGGTTAGAAGAAAGTAATTCTAAAAGATTGTGATCCACATTGATGCCTCTTTTGGTGCTTCACCCGCTAAGCAACAAGCCACCTAAAACCTAAACTTATGATGTTTCACTTGTGAGCCCAAGTTTGTGTTTAAAATATTTTGGTATTCCACTGTTGCATTTAAAATGGTGAACATTCATTACTGAAACAGAAATATTTGAATGGCCCCTCTTAAGAAATTTCTCATTATCTTGGCAATTTGTTTCTTGATTGTGCAGATATCCTTATATGGCAGTGGTTCTCAATTTCAGTCAAACATGGGCTTTTTATTGTTGGTTATCTAATTGGGCATTGAAATGCATTGAAATGCATAGCTATTTATGGTCACTTGCACTTGTTCTATATTCTTCATATGTAACGGGGATAACAAATGTTGGAATGCTTTTTAGTTACAATCAAGTTATGAAATTTCCCCCTATTCTTTTTTCCCTCTATGGAAAATGTGTGATAGTGCAAAATGGAAAGCTAATGCCTTTTGTTAATCCGTTGTGCTAATGTGTTGGATATGAGACAAAATATTTGATGTTTAAAATTAGGTTTCAACTTTTGCTTATTGTACCATACTTTTATTTTTGTCATTTTGCAATATCTAGTCATATGATTATACTCATAATTCCCATCTGTTTTATTGTAATTTAAGTGACTAGATTTGATTTTATGTTTGCTTGTTTCCATTTATTTGTAATACATTTCTAAACTTAAAAACTATGGCGAAGTGCCTTATTTTCTCTGCCTCCCTTTCTTTTGCTCTATGTATGGATGAGACATTTCTTTTGAGCGACTCTACTTTTATTTCTTATGAGCTACTAACTCATTCAACTTCTCTTGAATATGCATGCAGAACTCATCGCTATGGCTGGGTATTTGAACAAATATGGTCTCATCTCATGGTTTAGTCAAACCGTTGTTAAGGTTTGTCCTGTTTTCCTTGTACTTTCGTCTTATTTTCTATCTGCCATGTCCAATTTTACTAAAACTTTTTATGGAATCACCAAAGAGCCATCACCATAATCTACATGCGGTGCTTTGCTTTTTCTGGAAATAGTTGGAATCACATGTTTTCTCAAAAGGAAAATAGAAAGGAAAAACCAGAATACCATTGGCTATTTATATCTTGTCTTAAATAATGCAAACTATTGAAATACTTGTGCTCTACATTGTAATATATAGATCTAGTCAGTATGATTATTTGGCTCTCTCTAGTTCTGTTTTCATGTTCTATTAATATTTTCATATTACTTTGGCGTGTCCATTTGAGTCTTATTAAACAATGCCCTAGGATGTTCCTTTTCTTTTAGGCTAAGTTGTTCTGACACTGTTGTATTCAATGCTTCTGCTTTGGCAATCACACTAGGAACCTTATTTACGAAGCTTGTAGCACAGGTCTGATGGAAATTAAAAATTCAGCTGCTTGGAATTGCCTTTCATGTCAATGATCTGCTCATTTTTACAGGTCGTAGGTGGATTAGGTCTTTCATGGCAAATGTCATTTGGCATTCTGGTTCTTCTCTATTTCTACTCGCATTACTTCTTTGCCAGTGGAGCTGCTCATATTGGTGCCATGTTTACAGCCTCCTTGTCTGTGGCTACTGCTTTGGGCACTCCATCGTATTAGGGAGCCCTTGTTCTATCATTCCTCTCCAACCTAATGGGAGGCATTACTCATTATGGAATTGGATCCGCACCTGTATTCTATGGGGCGGGCTATGTACCACTAGCAAAATGGTGGGGATATGGTTTCCTGATATCGGTGGTGAATATTATAATCTGGCTTGGAGTAGGAGGCATCTGGTGGAAGGCTATTGGCTTGTGGTAAGGCAGAATGTCATAAAATTTGCTGATACTGAGCTAAGAAGGATTTCTCACCTAACTTGAAGTTTACAGTTTCTTCTTCACATCGGAAACTGATTTGTCTTTGATTCTTTACGTTGCAGAAATAATCTTTATAGTGGGGTGAGGTTTAGAGGGTTGGAAAAAGAAGAAAGATTTGAGTTTGAGGTGGAGGTGGAGGTGTTAGAGCAGAACTTAGATCTTTACCACAAATTTTGACAAATGGAAAATACATTATTATTTTGAATACATATTAGTAATTACAAACACAGATTTGCTGCTTGATAACATATAGATCTTTTTTTTTCATAGTTTACCATGGTTGCTTTATGCCTATATGATTGTTCATAGAAAATTTTTTTTGGAAGAAGCCTATGCATGACATTTGTTTAATCCATGTTTTCTTAGCAAGTATCTACATTATTAATCTATATTATATAGTATTATATATTATGATTTTATTAAATTCATATAAGAATATTTAATATTAAGAATTTTATTAAATTATATATTTTTATTAAATTATATTTAATAATAATTATTTTAAATTATATTATATAGTATTATATATTATGATTTTATTAAATTCATATAAGAATATTTAATATTAAGAATTTTATTAAATTATATATTTTTATTAAATTATATTTAATAATAATTATTTTAAATTATATTATATAGTATTATATATTATGATTTTATTAAATTCATATAAGAATATTTAATATTAAGAATTTTATTAAATTATATATTTTTATTAAATTATATTTAATAATAATTATGTTAAATTATATTTTATAGTATTATATATTATGATTTTAAAAAATTCATATAAGAATATTTAATATTAAGTTTTTTTCTAATGATATGTGAAGTTTTTTTTTTTGAAACAAAAGAGAATTCCTATGGTACATTCTTATACATGATCCATATTCTTAAGTAAAAGCCTTTGTGAATTACATTAATGATTATGCTTTTATTCATAATATACCTGTGGAAATATATTTAATATTAATTATTTCAAATTATATTTTATAGTATCATATATTATGATTTTAGTAAATTCATATAAGAATATTGATTATTAAGAATTTTATTAAATTATATATTTTAATTATAATATATTTAATAATAATTATGTTAAATTATCTATATTATGATTTGAGTAAATTCATATAAGAATATTAATTATTAAGAATTTTATTAAATTATATATTTTAATTATAATATATTTAATAATAATTATGTTTAAATATGATTAAATTATTTATTATTGATATTAATAATCTTATTAAAATTTAAATAACAATAACAATAATAATTTACCAAAACAAATTTCTGCTAATTATTAAGAATTTTATTAAATTATATATTTTAATTATAATATATTTAATAATAATTATGTTTAAATATGATTAAATTATTTATTATTGATATTAATAATCTTATTAAAATTTAAATAACAATAACAATAATAATCTACCAAAACAAATTTCTGCTAATTATTAAGAATTTTATTAAATTATATATTTTAATTAAAATATATTTAATAATAATTATGTTTAAATATGATTAAAATATTTATTATTGATAATAATAATATTATTAAAATTTAAATAACAATAACAATAATCATTTACTAAAACAAATTTATGCTAAGGGTATTCTAGTCATTTTAGTTTTTTCCATTATGCTATTACACCTCTATTCCATTCAACCAAACACAAGATTACTATTACGCCTCTATTCCATTACATTCAACCAAACAGTTAATTTGCTATTACACCTCTAATCCAATACACCTCTAATCCAATGCACCGAACCAAACGCATCTGAATTTCTTTTCAATGAGCTTATCTTTTGATTAAAGTAGAGAAAGATTGGTACGCAATAAAATAAAGAATCATTCCAAAAACTGTGACCTGTTTTCCACTTTCTTGTGTTTTCATCTCATTTGTCTCTATTCGTTGACTTCAACTCCATTCCCTGTTAACCCCATTTATACACAATTCATCTCCATTCCTTCCCCTCAATCTCCCCTTCCTTCTTCATCTCTCTCTTTGATTTCTTTGTCCCAATTCCACCATGTCTGTCTTTGGAGACGCTGCTCTTTCTGCCTTTTTGGAGCTGTTGTCTGCCAAGTTGCTTGACTCTGTACTCAACTTTGTGGCCGATCACCGGCAACTCCACCAGCAACTCAAGCTGTGGCAATCCATATTACCCGAGATCAAAGCAGTGTTGAACCATGCAGAGGAGAAGCAGATCAAGGACGAGGGTGTGAAGAATTGGTTGGACGATCTCCAAGACTTAGCTTACGATGTGGATGACGTCTTGGACGAGTTCGCTTACCAAGAGTTACGTCTCAAGCTCCAAAAAACTCAAGCACAAGCCAGCTCTAGTAAGGTACGGAAACTCATTCCAACCTGCTGTACTGGTGGTCATTCCTCTCCATTCTCTTTTATGTTCAATGCTAAGATGATTTCAAAGATACAAGCAATCACTGATAGACTGAATAGTTTGAACACTCGAAGAAGTAATTTGGGGTTGAGTGAGATCATGTCTCAAGGCGCAACTTCCAAGGGAAACAAACCCAGGCTGCAACCAACTTCCTTGATGGATGTAGCTGTGGAGCATGTTGGTAGAGCCGATGAGAAGCAAGAAATGCTTGAGTTGCTCAAAAGTAACAATTCCGATGGAGTTTGTGTCCTTTCCATCGTTGGCATGGGAGGGATGGGGAAAACAACTCTTGCTCAGCTTGTTTACAATGATCCCAGCATTAAGGAGTCTTTCGATCACAAGTCCTGGGTATGCGTTTCTGATGACTTTGATGCTGTTAACATAACAAAGACGATTTTAAGATCCCTCGATGCTGACTCACGTGATGAGAATGACTTGAACTTGCTTCAAGTCAAGTTGAAGGAGAAGTTATACGGGAAAAGGATGTTGCTTGTTTTAGATGACATTTGGAACGAGAGTTACAGTGATTGGACCATCTTACGGGCTCCATTTGGAGCAGGAACCAAGATTATTGTAACAACTCGACTCCAAAAGGTTTCATCTAATGTGGATTCGGTGAAAGCGTTTTACTTGGATAAACTCTCGCATCATGATTGTTTATCCATATTTGCTCAGCATGCATTGAAAGCAAGAAACTTTGATGGGCATCTCCAATTTAAAGAAATTGGAGAGAACATAGTGAGAAGGTGCAACGGCTTACCTTTGGCAGCAAAAGCCATTGGAAGCTTATTACGCACAGTTACGGATCATAGTGAATGGGAAAAGTATATGAGAGCGAGATATGGGACCTACCAGAAGATCCATGTGGCTTACTTCCAGCTTTGCGATTAAGCTACCATTATCTTCCTCCTCATTTGAAACGATGCTTTGCATACAGCTCCATATTTCCTAAAGATTATGAATTTGAAGAAGAAGAGATAATCTTGTTATGGAGAGCAGAAGGTTTCTTGCAATCAAAAGCTAAAATTCAAGGAAAAGGTCTTGGACACCAATATTTTCAAGATCTAGTGTCAAGGTCATTTTTTCAAAGATCTAGTGAAGACAAATCCCGTTTCGTGATGCATGATCTTATGAATGATTTAGCTCAATCAGTTGCAGGAGAAATATGTTGCAGAGTGGAGGGTGAAAAGCAACAGAAGTTTTCGCATCGTTCTCGCCACTCAGCTTATGTTATCGATGATCGGTATCAAAGTGTAAAGAAGTTTGAGGCATTTTATCAAATGACTTCTTTACGTACTTTCTTACGCTTAATGGCTCCAAGATATGAGGTATTCTATTTATCTAACGTTGTCTTGGATGATTTGTTCCCAAGACTTAGCTACTTAAGGGTTCTTTCTTTGGGTGGGTATGAGATCTATGATTTGCCGGACTTGTTTGAAAATTTAAAACATCTACGCTACTTAAATTTTTCTAGAACCCGAATCAATCGTTTACCTGATTCTTTGTGTAGTCTTTATCATTTGGAGACTTTAATATTAAGAGATTGTTCAGAGCTCAAAAATTTACCCTCGAAGATCGGAAACCTTGTCAACTTGCATTTTCTTGATATTAGAGGTGCGGATTCAATAGAAAGGATGCCCTCCGGATTTGATCAGCTAACTCAGCTTCAAACGTTATCAAATTTTGTTATAGGGGAAGGTGATGGACGTCTTATTAGAGAATTGAAAAATTTGTCAAACCTTAGAGGTAATTTTTGTCTTTCTGGATTGGAGAATGTTAATGGTCAAGATGCGAGGGAAGCTAAGTTAAATGAGAAGCTAGGGATTGATGGGTTAGAACTACAATGGGGTAGAGACTTGGAGAATAATACAAGGAAAACAGAAGTTGAAGAGCGGGTGTTGGACTTTCTTCTTCCTTCGAAAAAGCTTGAGCAACTCATCATTGAGAATTACGGGGGTGTAAAATTCTCATCTTGGATAGCAGATTCTTCCCTCAAGAATTTGTCGTCTTTGAAGCTTCGCAATTGTAAAAACTGCAAGTCACTACCATCAGTTGGAAGGTTGCCATTGTTAAAAGATCTTTCAATTATTGGTTTCGATCAAGTACAGAAGATTGGTGTTGAGCTCTTCGGAGAAAATCAATTGAATCCATTTGCATCATTAGAGATTCTGTCTTTTGAGAGTCTTCCAAACTGGAAGGAGTGGGACAGTTGTGAAGGAGACGAGAAGGTTTTGAAACTCCCCAGCCTTCGTGAGCTTTCAATCAAAACCTGTCCTCAATTGTTGGGAAGGTTGCCTACCCATCTTCCTTCCTTGCAAAAACTTGAAATTCATTGGTGTACGAATTTGGTAGTTTCAATATCAAGTTTCCCGTCACTGTGTAAATTCAGTATACAAGGGTGTGCAGAACTGGTGGATGATTGCTCTTCTCCTGCAAAGGAGCTTTCCTCTTTGCAAACTTTGTCTCTTTCTAACATTTCAAAGTTTAATATTCCAGCAGATAGGACAATGTTGAGGTTTGGAAGCTCAGAACATTTTGCAATTCATGGTTGGGAGGAGTTGCCATCTCTATCATGGTTTGGGTTTAGCTTAGTTGGACATCGTTTCATTTCCGTTTCGAGTTGTCCTCAACTGCAGTCTTTGGAAGCCAAGGAAGCCGAATTGCAACCTGACAAGATTTCACGTGTTGAATCTCTGCGGATATATGACTGTGAAAGGCTCAATAGACTGCCACAAGTCTTACATGAGCTCATATTTCTTACAGTGATGGAAATTGGTAATTGTCGAAGCTTGGTTTCTTTTGCAAAGAATAACTTACCTCCTAATTTAAAAAAGCTGACAATTGATACCTGTGAGAATTTGGAGTATTTGGTTGATGAAAAAGAAGATAATAAGAGTATGAGTAGTACCCTCTGTCTTCTTGAGGAGTTGTCTATCTATAATTGTCGAAGCTTGGTTTCTTTTGCAGAGAATAACTTACCTCCTAATTTAAAAAAGCTGAGAATTAGAAACTGTGAGAATTTGGAGTATTTGGTTGATGAAAAAGAAGATAATAAGAGTATGAGTAGTACCCTCTGTCTTCTTGAGGAGTTGTTTATCTATATGTGTCCGTCTCTAATGTCTTTGTCATCGAAGGGGCGCAAAAATATTTGCAATCAGCTTCAACTTCTCGGTATTACTGACTGCTCAAAACTGAGTTGCCTATTTTCAAACACCAAGTTTCCCATAACGCTTAAACGTTTGAGAATTGAAGAATGTCCGGAGTTGGAATACATAGCCCAAGAGTTTGAGGAAACCGCTTGTCTTGAATCTATTCTAATTTTCAGATCTGGAATTAAATCTCTACCACGAGGACTAGACAAGCTCATCCATCTCCAGGAGATTTGTTTGGATTGGTGTTCAAATTTGGTTTCTTTTGAAGAAAGTGGGTTGCCCAGCACCAGCTTCAGAGCTTTTGTAGTAGATGGTTGTAGAAATTTTGGAGCCCTTCCTAAGTGCATGGCCAGCTTCACCTCTCTTCGACAATTAAGTGTGGACAACTGTTCGGCTGACATATCATTTCCATCGGAGGGATTCCTTGCAAATCTCACATCACTTGCAATCTCAAACGCACCCAAGATTTATAGGTCACTTGTGGAATGGGGATTAAATAGACTCACCTCTCTTCAAGAATTGACCATCGGAGGTGGAGGATGCTCAAACGTGGTGTCGTTCCCAGAAGAAGGGACTGGAATGATGCTGCCTCCTTCTCTCACCCGTATCACGCTTTTCGGATTTGAGAACCTGGAATTCATGTTCTCCGAGGGCTTTCAAGACCTCACCTCTCTTAAAGGATTGGACATCGATGATTGTCCCAAGCTAACATCTCTTCCAAAAAAAAACGTGCTTCTCTCGCTTGGATATTTATATATTTCCAGTTGTCCGTTGCTGAAAGAAGAGTGCTCCAGCGATAAAGGACGAGAGTGGTCTAAGATTTCCCACATACCCCTTGTTGGAATTGATGGTAAAGCAGTCATCCCGAGGGAATCAGATTGAAAGATGAGCTGCAAAATCTGTGATTGGTTTCTTCAGAGTGATGGGAGAGGTACAAAAAATCATTTCAAACAAGTCTAACTTTCCTTAGGAACAAGATAAGAATAGGAATCAATATAAATTTATTGATTGATATGTGCAGGGATTGAAAGCGAAGTTGGGGTGGAAGTGAGGTTTCAGAAAGATCATTTGAAGGAAAAGTAAAAAAGATGTCACTTCTCGCGTTAAATGGGTGGAATTTGTCATTTAGTGTTACAGTAGTTTCAGATGTTTGTAAACTTGTTTCTTGGCTTTGGGGTTTAATTTTGGAGTAGCATTAGTTCATCGATTTTTGTCGAATGTGAGCTTTGTGTATTGTTTTTGGAATAACATTTTACTTTACTTTACTTTTCTTTACTTGGTTTGGAAAAGGATATTCCATCCTTATTAACTTATCTTCTATTTTTATTTCAACATTTTTATCCAAATTTCTCCTATTTTTCTATTTCACTTTCTTGTTTTTCCCTATTTCTTTCTTTTCTTCCTATTCTTTTCCTCTCTTTCCAAATAATGGCATTGGTCAACTCTTTTCCTCATTCTCTTTCATTTCCAAATAATGGCGTTGGGGTTCTCTTTTCAAATTATTATGCCATTTCTTTTAAAATTATACATCCACGGTGGTGGCAACTTCTCTCAATTGTCATCCTTGGTGTTATTATGTAATTTATAACACATAAAAAAATAAATATATAATACTACTCTAACGTAAACATTAAAATAACGTTAATATGACTATATAAAAAATTTCAATAAATAAAAAATATATAAAATTATAAATATTAAATTAAAAATATAAATATTTAAAAAAAGTAAAAAAAATATGGAGGGACTTAAAATGGATTTGGGGTTAATTTTTTTGCAAATATAAACAATTTGCAAATATAAACAAACTTGGATAAAATTTTAGGTTCATATTTTGGGCCAAATTGGACTTAGACAAACATAAAACAAGCATGTAAAGTATTTTAATATTATGTCCAAAAGAATACACATTTTGTACAAAATGCATTATATCTAAATATGTTTAGACTCGTTCCGAATTTGACCTGATCTGACTCGACCCATGAATTTGGTTTCTTACTTGCCTACTGATGAAACAAATGCATTATATCGAAATATGCCAAAGTTGAAAGAAAAGCTAAAACTTTTTATAGAAACAAGTAAAAAATAAGTAGAGAAGCTAGAAAGACCAACTTGATGTTATCAGCTAACATTACACTCGTTTGCTATAGTCCTCATTAACAAAGGAAGACGATAGGAACTACCATTTTAAGTTTTTTATACAATAACGATTATATATATAGATATACTAGTTTTGACTCACATGTGTTGCACGTGATGAATATTTCGATGTATATTTTAAATAATCAATATTATTAATATTAGAAAATTTTAATATCATTAATAGTAACTGTTGACACCATTTTTTGGATTGAAAACGGGGTCGACTTGGATTTTGAAAATGAAAACGGGAGTCGCCACCAATCCTTTTTGAGGTGTGATTGGGTCACCTTGAAAAATATTTTTTTTAATAAATAATTTGATTTTATTAAAACAACGATTTTGGTCCACGAAATTTAGAAAACGGGTTCGGGAGTCGGTTATGCACGAGGAAGGATTAGCACCCTCGATACGCCCAAAATTGGTACCTTAGTTGATTACTTAATGTCTTAATGTCGAAAAATGAGAATTTTGGAAAATTTTAAAAATATGATCCTTGTTAAAGCGTTGAAAATTTTTAGAAAAAGAAGCATGTTTCACGTTATTCGAGAAAGATGATCATATCCAGTAAGTTAGGACACAATGTCTCGAATTCCTGATACGCGAATGAAAAATGCTGAAATTTACTTATTTAGAAGATTTTTTAGCCATCTCGGATTTAAAAATAAGGTCATGACCAGTAAGTTAGGACATGATCTATTTTAAATCCCGAGATCATTTAAAACTTGAGTTTAAAAAGATTCGTATATTTAGATTTATTGCGAAAATCGAAACCCAGTGAGTTAGGGTACGATTCTCTCGAATCTAAACACGAAATAGTATTTATTCAAAACAAATTTTATCATTTCGAGTAAAATAAAACACGAAATCGTAGTAAAGGATGTGAAAGCAAATTACATTATTGTTATGCATGGCAAAATCATAATAAATACGAAAGTATAAAAATGATATGATAAACGATAACAACATAAAATAGATAAAAAGTCAACCTTACAACATACAAACAATAAAATATAAAAACGAATAAAAATTAAAACTTCATTCAAAATAATAATGGAAATGAAAAAAAATAAAAAGTAAATACAAAATAAAACAATAGTAATGAATAAAAATATAATATATATATATATGTATGTTAGAATTATAAAGTATAAAAATATATGTATGTATATATAAGAATATGTAAGCATGTATATATACATAGATTATAAAATATAGATATGTATATAAAAATGAGTATTTGTATTAAATAAGTTGAAAAAAAAAGAAAAATATATATATATATACGTATACATATATAAACAATTATATAATAATAAAACATATATATCTAGAATTTACATAAGTAAATAAAAATAAAAATAACTATAAAAATAACTATAATAATAGTAAAGATGATAATAGTAATAATAGATATAATAATAATAACTAAATAACAAAATTGCTAAAATATAGACTAAATCGAAATAAAAACGAAAATATTGGGCGAAATCGAAATAAAAAAGGATTAGATTGTAATAAGCGCAAAAATAAGGGGGACCAAAATAGAAAATACACCAAAGTCCCCAAAACGCGGCGCAGCAGTGGACCGAATTAAAACAAACATAAAACTTTGTGGCCAGATTAAAAATAAAAGAAAATAGCGAAAAGGGGCCAAATTGCGACACGCTTCAAAGTCAAAGGGACTGTACGCGCAATTATACCCTTTAAAGAAAACACGCGGATCCTGAGACGCGGGTCGGGTCGTGCGCGGGTTTCCCCCAAAACGCCGTCGTTTTATATTCGATATAAATATAAAAAAGGGCCCTAAAATTTTCAGATTTCTTCCCTTTTTCAGAAAAAAAACAGAGAGCTATAACTCTCTCTCAAATCTCTCAGGTCCGGCCAGATGTGCCGCCGTTGGCTCCACCGTGAGAGGTGGTCGGAGGCGCCTAACGATCGGGCTTTCATCCCTGTTTCAAGCATCAACTGAAGGCCCAAATTTTACGGCCTTAGGACCATGGAGCGGAGCTCCAAACACCACCTTCCTAGTCCGATTTCGGTAACCCAAAGAGGGACTCCGGCGACGGTACTAACGGGCGATTCTGGTACCGTTTCCTTCTCTTTTTTTTTTAAAACCACTTCTTTATTTGTAGATATATAGAAAAAAATAAAACGAAAATAAAAAAAAGCAAATCTGGAATAGGGAAATCGCAAATCACCTTCAATTTTTGTTTTTTGATTTCTGAATATCTTTGTAAAAGAGGGGAAAAACCGAACCCCTTACACTGATAACCCTTGGCTTTTTATAGCCTGAAAATTACATGTTTTTCTATTATTTTTCTACTTTTTGTTGCTGTTGTTTGGTTGCTTTTTTGATTTCTTCCTTGCAGGTGACGGCGCAAGTGGGGCGGCGACGTGACCAGGGCGGTGGCGACGTAACGTTGGCGGCGGCGGCAGACCAAAGGTCAATAGGTACGGCGCTAGGGTTTCAAAAAATCTGAAACCCTAGTCTGACTTTGACACTTGGGCTTGGGTCTATTGGGCTAAATCGGGTTGCTGATTTGGGCTTTGGTAGGTTTAGGGTTAATTGGGCTTTAATTTAGGTCTGTTTAATTTTGGGTCATTTGGTTTGAATTGGGCCCGGGTTTGTATTGGGCCATTCGGGTTTGGGTTGATGGGTAAGGTCTAGGTGGTTTTGGGTATTGGGTAATGGGCCTCGGTTAAGTTTAGGAGAGTTAATTGATTTTGGGATCTTGGGCCCGGGTCTGGGCAAAATTGGGTTGTACAGTAACAATATTTAATAACATAAAATAATTCTAAAATTGCAAACCACTCCACATTAAAATAATTTTATCTATATATTTTAAAAAGTATAAGGCATAATCATAAATTTAGCTCCTAACATTTACTCATTCTGTCACTTTGACTCTTAACTTTCAAATTTTAGGCAAAATAATTTTTGTGGATTGAAAAATTGATTGAATTGTTAAAATTATAATGGCACTAATATGGCCGCTTACATGATAATTTACGTGCACTTCATTTCTACAATTGATAAATTATTGATTTTTTAAAATTTATTAAAATTTTATTAATTTTTATGAAGAGCCCTAGACTCCATGCAAATTGTCATGTCAGTGTCATTAAAATTTTAATAGTTCACTCAACTTTTTTACCTAAAGAAATACAATTAACTAAAATTTGAAAGGGAACGGCCAAAGTGTTCCAAAAAAAAAAAAAACGAATTAAGGCCAAAGTAAAAAAAGAGGTAAGCTTTAGGGGTTAACTTTTTATCATTATGCCAAAGTAAAATTACTCTAATTTTTAGGTTTGAAAGATATTTTATATTCAAATAATTAATTTGAAATAAAAATTTTGATATATCATAATGATACATGCAAAAATAATAATTTGATTGATGTTTATGATAAATAGGATTCATTCCAAATTTATTGACCAACTCTAATAATTAATTATAAATAATAAAATGCACAAATTGCTTGATTATAGAAATATATAATTTCACAATAAATAACAAAAATAAACAATTTACATATAAAATCATTAAATTACTCTTCTACAATTCAAATTTTTTTTCCATTAAGTAGCTTTAAACATCACGAATCAACAGATCAAAATTCAAATCAAAATCCAAATAGTTTTCTTCTTAGATATCTGAGCTCCGGCATTGATTGTCAAATCAACTTGGATCTAAGCTATGTTCTTCTACTCGTCTATGGGAACTGATCCACCATACAGATTATCGAATTATTGCTTGGAACTTCCTAGCCAAACTTCTTCTTCATTTTTGAAAAAAAAATTAACAGTCCATTGACTTAAATGAAAGCTTTCGAATAGTTGAGCGGACATTTTTGTAACTTTTTGAAGTTAAGTGATCAAAACGTAAACTTACTGATAGGTTAGTGATCTTGAGTGTAGTTTACCCTAAATATAATTATAATGAGTCATACTTGTCATAATGTATATATATTTTTTTACCAAGAAAACCTTATTATTGTTATAAATATTTTATTATTAAGTGGACGTCCATTAAGATTAAGATAAATATGATGTACTTTAAATCTCTAATATTCAATAGAAGTAGAGTTTTATTTCATTAATACTTCTTATGTCTATAAATATAAACTTTAGTAAAGTATTGTACACATCTTATTAATCAATAAGATACATACGTATCCTTATTCTCCTATTTCTCTTGTTGTTTACTCCCATTCTTTTTTATTTCATAACAATACATTATCAACATGATCCTTCCAAGTTTTTATAAACTTTTCTAATTTTCTTCTTAAGATAGATATTTTTTGTCTTTCTTTTGATTGTCATGATCCTTTTTTGCTCAATTGAAATTAAAAAAAAAACAGCTTGAGGCTTATTTTAAAATATGAAAGTTTTGATTTTAAGAAAAATATGGATTTTATTAAAAAAAAAAGAGTTGTCACTGAATATTTTTAGTTAGGTGTGATCAATTACCTATAAAATCACATTTTTATAAAAAAATTTTAAAGTCTCTCTAAAATTGACAATTTTTTGGTATGCGTTGAAATCCAAAGAAAAAAATAGATTCGAGAGTCAATTTTGCGTATGAAGGGTTATAGCACCATTACGACTACCAAAATTGGTACCTTATTGATTATGTGTTGTATGATAATTCTAAATTTAAGGAAATATGTTGATGATTTTGAAGAGAGAAATAGAAAATGTGTCTTAGGAAAAGCGTTTTTTTCAAAACTCATTTTCTTTTGACAAATTAGTATATATTTTTACAATATATTTATTAAAGAGAAATTGAACTCGAACACTCAATAATAAAACTACTAACATTTAATCATTTGACTAAAAAAAGCTAATATGTCAAAAGAATATACATTTTGTACAAAAGATTTTTTCTATGATGTGTTTTCTGTTTCTCTTTCCAAAATAGACTTATTTTCCCAAATTTAGGAAATATCGACCTAATTCCCTAACTATTTTTTATTTCGACATTTTTATCTAATTTTCTCATTCTAATTTTCTATTTAACTTTTTTTTTCCTTTTTCCCTTTTTTTATTCTCTCCTATTTCAATTTTATTTCTTTCTTTTCTTCCTATTCTCTTCATCTTTTTCCAAACCTTAGTTGTCGCCAGCAAGCACCATAGATGCACTCTGCCATTTGTTCTTCGGTCCAAATAATGGCATTAGTCAACTCTTTTCCTCCTTCTCTTTCATTTCCAAAAAATAAGGTTGGGGTTCTCCTCTGTTGATCACCTTGCTCTTGTGTCGTCAGTGCTTGTTTCGATGTTGTCACTGATCGGAGAAGCCACCAAACAGTCCACATTTCCTTCCTTTCTCTCTCCCGTTTCTTTTCTACTTTACTTTTTTTTCTTTTTAAAGCCCTTGATCATCGTTTCACTACCATTGCTCTCCGTGGTTGAACCGAGCCACCACCGTCAATGGCCCTGCCTCTAGTAACATGCACTACTGCTCAGCCTCTTGTTTCTTTCCTTTTTTTTTTACCGTCGCCTCTCTTGTCTAACTGACAACTCTAAAATATAGAGTTATCTTTAGCACTTCTAGACTGGTAATTCATGCAAAATTTAAGTGTTTGATAACAAATTTTGGGAATTTTATGATAACTTTATCCTGTTAAATGATACTAAGATGAATTTGCTAATTTGATCATTTTATACACTAAAACACATGATTGCAATTTTTGAGACAATTGATGCATTGGAAGAAAAGACTGTCTTGAAGCTCACCTTTTTTGTGCTCAATGTTATAGCCTTTCTACAACGTAAGTCATGTAGAAAAGGGTTGATATATGGTTATCTTTGGACCCAATTAAAGGCTTATTGGACTTTGGAAATTCTTTTGACCCAATTCAAGAATTGGGTCAACAAAAATGGATAGCTTGCTAAGTAGATAAGAGCCTAAACCATCCACTAAGGAGGAGAAGTCCCAACCGTCTACAGAGGTGCCCAAATCAACCACCCAAGACTTAGCGAAACATTGAAAATTAACCACAAAATTCTCATATGTGACCTTCCAACTCCTCTACTCATTTTAAGGTTTCTTTCTTATGAATCAAGCAAAAATTTCAAAGTTATCCACTCACTCATTTCAAGGCTCTCATTTGCTAAAAATAGCAAATCTCTACAAGTATAAATAGGCCTAACTATTCACTTATTTCACTCATTCCTCACTCACCATCTCTTTTCCCCTTCTTCATTCTTTCACTTCCTATTTGAGAGAGCAATACAAGAGTTTGAGAGAAGCATTGTAGAAGTTCTTTGAGTAGCAAAATTTGGAATCTTAAAAATAATTGTGTGAAGGAGCAAAGCAGAAGGAAGGAGGAAAAGGAACACAAGTTGAGCTATAGAGAAACACCATATTTGTCTTCTAGTTACTTTTCTCTTTTTTTTTTTTAACTTTTTAATTTGTTATGAATTGATGAACATGATTGTTAAATATTTTCTCTTTCAATTTAATTAACATGACTTAATTCTGTTGTTGTTAGATTGATTGCATTCTTTTAACTTAGATTGTTAAAATTTTGTTAATGATGTTATGTGCCTTGGTTGCTTATTCATTTAGATAAAATCATGAGCATGTTATTCATACATTATAAACGTAGGGAAGCAATCCAATTAACTATTTAATCCAAGCAAGATTTGCAACAACCCTAATCCGTCTCCTTCGTTAGATTAGGGTTATAGAGCATTCCTACACTAAACAGAACATTCATCATCAAAATAGAAACAATTATGCAATTCAAGAACTACCATCGAATAATCAATAAAAATAACAAAATTCAAATCACTTAAACAATATTAGAAAATTAATATACAATTAAATGTTAAAAATAACATATATGCCATAAAATGTACTTTTAAAAAATATATATGCTATACAATTAAAATACTATTATTACCATATAAAAATAATATTTTAAACTTAATTAGATATATATGGGCATGTGAAAAGCTATAAAAAAATGATTTGTGTGTAACTGTTTGTAATTATCTGCACAATTAATCTAATTTTTATTCTGTAGTTAGTTGCTCTAATTACACTTGGGAATATTTGGTTAGTTGAATCTTACATTACAGTTTGTAATATTACATTCTTAAATGAGATTACGGTGTTTGGATTCTTGAAAATTTTGGTATCTCATTCTCACATTCTTGAATAATTTCAAGATATCGTTAGTAAAATATAATTTTGTTGTAGTTCATTTATTTGGTTATCTCAGATTATGGATGGAAAACAAAAGTTAACATTTATTTTTATTATATTAGTGAATATAATTTTCCCAAAATAACTGTAATTAAAAACCAAAATGGTTTTTTTTCTTCTTTTTCTTTTCTCTCTTAACTTTTAAAAACCTTAGTTTAACTTTTTCAAATTTTTCATGATGAAAAAAAATAAATCACAGATTGTAAGTAATGCATAAAAAATGTCATAAAACAAAAATTAATAGAAAATTATGTGAATGTGATGATTAAAGGTTATGATTATCACTCCACTTCCGAAACATTAAAATTATATATATATATCACAACTATTTTGTGAAATTTTTAGTTTCAATAAAAGAAAGCAAACCATATAAATAAGTTACCATAATTAAATTTAGAAATTGTTGAACTGAATTTATATGATAAATTAAGGTGTAATAAAAATTATTTTCTTAAATTATTATTGTAACAGCCCGATTCTAGGCCTAGTCGGAATAGTGGTTTCGGGACCACAAATCCGACGAGGGAAAATATGGTTATTATTATATTTTTATGGTCTACAATTTCACGGAAAATTTTCGTAAAAATTTCGTTCGAAAATTTCGACGTTTGGGCACTCAATTTAGTCAAAAGGACTAAATTGTAAATAGTGCAAAAGTTGAGTTCTACATCTTAGAGGTGTCTAATTGTTATGAAATTTTAAATTGGAGGTCTTTATGTGGTAATTAGACCATTAGTTAGTTGATGGACAAAAATAGACATAAGAAATGGGTGAAATAGATTTTTTTTAAATGGGGGCATTTTAGTCATTTGGTTATTAAATAGAATTAAATGGGAAAAAGATGGCAAAATATGCTCATCTTCTTCATGGTGAACGAAATCAGCAAGGGGGAAGCCATATTTAGGGTTTTTAAGCTTTCAAGCTCCATAGTAAGTGATTCTAAGCCTCGTTTTTAATGTTCTTCGTATTTTTGGAGTCCCGGTAACTTGGTTTAGCTTATTCTACCATTAATTCGTGTTAGGGTTCATATTTGGAAAAATATCCATAGGTGAAATGTGTTTATTTTGCTGTTTTATGGTGGAATATGAAGCTAGAGATTATGTTAAACAACTTTTGCTAAGCAATTTTAAGCGAAAACGGGTAAATAGACATAATCGGTAAAAATAATTAATATTCAAAAGTATGTGTTGGAGTGGGAATTTGATGTTGCCATAGAAGGGAAAAATGTTCAGCATGTTATAAAACTTAAGAATAAGTGATGAAGTTTAATTTCCGAGCTTGGGGACAAAAGTGTAATTATGCAAAAGTTTGGGGCAAAATTGTAATTTTCAAAAAGTTGGGTGGTGGATTATTTTAATAAATGTGAATATTAAACGAGTTAAATTTGCTATTATAGATCAAGAAAGACGTGAAGAGTATATCAAACGGGGAAAAGAAAAGATAGTGGAGTAAAGTGCAAAATTACGATATTTTGCACCGAGGTAAGTAAACACGTGACTTAATGTATTATTTTGATATTATTTGATATATGTTGAGATTTATTTGGAATTAAAATAAATGTTTGGCAATATCCTAAAAATGTTGTTAAATCGGGAAAGGTGATAAAGGGTTGCAATATATGGGTTATGGGTTGAACACTCGGAATAAGCCGGAGTATGTTGTATATAAAAGGGGTTGCTGTGTGCTGATTCCCCGATTTATGGGTGGTGCTATGTGCGTGATCCACCATATCTTTGAAATGTGAAAGGGGGTTGCTATGTGCTGATTCCCCCGAGGGGTTGCTAAGTGCTGATTCCCCGATTTCATTGGTGGTGCTAAGTGCGATATCCACCATATCTTTGAAATGAAAAGGGGGGTTGCTATGTGCTGATTCCCCCGAGGGGTTGCTAAGTGCTGATTCCCCGATTCATTGGTGGTGCTAAGTGCGATATCCACCATATCTTTGAAATAAAAAGGGGGTTGCTATGTGCTGATTCCCCCGAGGGGTTGCTAAGTGCTGATTCCCTGATTCAGTGGTGGTGCTAAGTGCGGGATCCACCAATAACGGCTAACATTCCGAGTGTTCAACGAAAAAGTGTGGAAGATGAATATTGCCATATGGTGGAAAATTTTATGGGGTAAATATTGAGTTGAATACTAAATCGACCCATGTATGAGATGGGAGAAAATATCAAAAACGCAAAAGGAACGATTTAATTATAAACTGTGTTGAACAACAGCAATTGGGTAACTTTGAAAAAATCACCATAAATGGTGGAAAATGAATGGGAAGCTGAATAATATATGAAATTGAAGTTGAATGTATCTATTCTCATATGAAAGAAATAGAATAAGCGAAGGAGTTGTATTTTTGGAGATATCTGAATTTTACTGAAACAGGGCTGGATTGATTTCGAGATCCCCTGTTCTAACTTTGGAAAATTACCAAAAATTGTAAAAAAATAATTATGGCATGAAATTTATATTCCTGGAATCCTTATTGAGTCTATTTTTATTAGAAACAAGCGAAACCATTTTTCAAATTTTTTACAGAGAGTTAAGTGAATTTTAGTGAGGAAGGGTCAGAACCGTTGGGCAGTGAAACAGGGGAAGGTTTAATGAATAAACTGTACTAATTGGCTGGGTTAAAAATTCTGAAATTTTTATGGTGAAATGGTATATGAGTCTAGTTTCAGGGAAAATTTACGGAACTCAATTTGGAGCCCTGTAGCTCCAGATAAAAATAAATTAGCGACTATGATGCAGAAAAACAGCTTGCTGGAAATTGCCTAAACAATAAAGTTATTCATGAATAAGTTTATATTTTGGTGTAGTTATGGGAGTAATTACTTATTTATCATGTGTTTACTTACTAAGCTATATGCTTACTCGATTTTATTTTTCTCTTGGTTATAGTGACTTCCAACAACTCGGAAATTGGAACGAAGTCAGACAATCATCTACACTATCCTTCACATTTGGGGTATTTTACTACTAGTGTTTCGAAATTTTATGGCATGTATAGACAATTTATGTAATGTGGGATCATCATGTAAATATATGTTATGGTTCCCTTTTAAATGTAGTGTTTATTAATAGTTAAACTATATGTGGGTTTATACAAATGAAATTGGTTGGTATATTGGAATGTGTTCTAAATTTGCAGGAGGTTTAAGCAAAAATAAGTAGGAATGCTGTCGAAATTTTTTAAAAATTTAGTAATACCTCATACTCTGTTCCGGTAAGGAATACGGGTAAGGGATGTTACAATTATAATTTTATAAATAAAATTATGATTTTATTCAAGCCACTAGACGATTAATGTAACACCCCTCAATCGGCCTAGTTGCCGGACTTGAGTTACAGGATGCTACATCAATATTGAAACTTCATCACATGCACACATAGTTTCAAGTAAGATCAGTTTCATGACAATTTACAACATTTAGAGCGGTGTTCGCGGCTAAACAATCATACAACCTCAGAAACAGTTTAATATGTGTTTAAGGACCATTGAGAAAATCTTCAAAGAAATCAGTGTAAGTATCGATACACAAACTAATATATTGATATTTTGTAAAATGAGTATCGATACTAACAAGAAATCAGTTTAATATATTATTTTTTTTATATAAAAAAGGGTCTTACATTAAACATTGAAATTTGAAATATAGACTCGAATGTAACAAATTAAAAATATCTACAAGGACTAATTAAGCTAAACTCTTAGTTACTCTTGCTTCCATTACTGTCTATGTCAAATAGCAATCTATCATATTTGTATTTTGGACCATTAACTCATAGTGTTATTGAGTTGTAATAATCATAGGCCTTTAGCTTAATGATAAGAATGTCATTATTTAGATGGATGAAAGCCAATGGTTCCAATGTTAGTTCCCTTAACAAGTTACCATCTCCTGAAACTTTCTTAATTTGTATGTTAAATGCAGACATTATATATTATATTCGATAATTTGTTGCAGGGTTCTTGAAAAAACTATGTCCAACCAACCCTTAGAATTTAAGGATGTTATTACTAATAGCACGAGAAGATCTTTGAGGGGCAAACATAAAAACACTAGTCCATGCATGGCGATCAATCCAATTGATAGGTGCTGGAGATACAAGAAGAACTCCAAGAATCGCAAAAGACAAGCAAAGTGTGTCCTTGGTTTTGGCCACAAAATCCGGGGAGGGAATAAGGGAGAATACTATTTGGTTATCGATAATTCTGATGATGATGTCGTAAATCCTAAACCAAGAACTTTACGTCACGGTGTAATTCAAAAGAGACCATTATGGATAATTTTTGCCCATGATATGAACATTAAATTATCACAAGAGCTAGTGGTTAAAAGCCATAAAACAATTGATATGGATAATTTTTGCCCATGATATGAACATTAAATTATCACAAGAGCTAATGGTTGAAAGCCATAAAACAATTGATAGTCGTGGATCAAATGTTTATATAGCATATGAATGTGGCATTACACTTCAATTTGTGCACAATGTCGTAATTCATAACATTCATATTCATCGCACTGTTAAAAGTAATGGTGGCCTAATAAGAGACTCTGAAGATCATTATGGTTATGCACAGTTGGCGATGGAGATGGCATTTCTATATTTGGATCATCAAGGATTTAGCTTGATCATATTTCCATGTTTGAGTGTCAGGACAGACACATCGATGCAATATAAGGTTCCACTGCCATTACCATCTCAAATTGCCATTTCACCCCATCATGATCATGTAAGTTTTATCTTAAAATACTCAACATGGTACACATTTTGTAATCTAGTTTTCAACTAAACATTAATCTAGTTTTTAACTAAACATTCTTGGATTTTTCTTTCAGGTGATCTTGTTAACTGCAAGTGATACCTATTCTAAGGATCAATATATGCAAGTCACACTTGCATTCAACCATTTTGGAAAAGAATTGATGCAAAAAATGCCTAGATGCCGATGGGGATACTTTCATGTCGTCAACAATGACTACACTCATTGGAAATTGTATGCCATTGGAGGTAGCATGCATCCCACCATTATTAGCCAAGGCAACAGGTTCATTGCTCCAAATAACCCCTAGTTAAAGACGTAAATGAAAATATAACAAATTAATCAATAACATTTATTAATTTTATATCGTAGTAAGCACAATGCAATTGAAAATGTACCTACAATTATACCACTAAATGTTTTTGTTCAATGCATTTCTATAGATAACCCATAGGAACTATGCACCAGAGTCAGAATTGAGGAATTGGATATGGAGAGCAGAATGTGATCTGTTCATGAATGGAGCATTTTTTGTAACATCTGGGCCACCCTCACCTCCCCATTTCAAATTCAAAAAGAAGGATATAATTAAAGCTATGTCTGCAACATTTGTCGGAAGACTAACTAGATTCTCTGGGACTCTTAAATGTAAGGAAGGAGTTAAAGTGCTAGAAATAACTCTTAGTTCTACAAAAGTTCACAAGAATTTGTTTTTCTTTGATGCATCAAAAAATTTAGATCTCCTTTGAAAATATGAGTATGGTACGGGCTAACAGGATATATATATGTAACCAATGTATTAAATTTTCTTAAATTTAATAAAATTAATGCATTAGATGTAAAAATTTCTAGACTAATTTTTAAAAGGGTAAATTACACCAATAGTCACTCAACTTTGATGTAGCTGACAAAACAGTCACTCTGGTTTCAATTCAATCACTCAACTTTCAAAAAATGATAAATCGGTCACTACCGTTACAAACGTAATAGAAAGTTGAGGTGGCCCGTTAACTTGCCATGTTGGCATCCCACGTGGAAACAACAGCCTCTACAACATCCCCTATTAACTTGTAGTTGTAGAAGAAGAAGAATAAAGAGAAATAAAGAAAAAAATTTCCTTACTCAGGTCACCTTTGATTTATCCACAGCGGCCTCTACACCATCCCCAATCTCTTACCTTACAAGAATTCGACCCTCTCCCCGACCACCCCTTTCCCTTTGCTAATTATTTCGTGTTTCTAGATCACTGAAAAAGGTAAACCATAAGAAAGTCATTTTTTTTGTTAATTTTTTTGAGAAAAATTTGAAACACGAAATTGAGAATCAACAAGGTAATCCTACACGAGGCTGTGTGTGGACGGAGAGCTAACAAGAATCTTCTTCAACCTTGCATCCCACTATTATTATTAGCCAAGGCAATAGGTTCATTGCTCCAGATGATCCATTAACTAAAGAGGTAAATGAAAATATAACAAATTAATCAGTAACATTTATTAAATTTGTATCGTAGTAAGCACAATGCGACTGAAAATGTGACTATGGTTATACCACTATATTGTTTTTGTTCAATGCATTTCTATAGTAATAAATAGGAACTATACATCCGAGTCATAATGAAGGAATTAAGTGTGGAGATAATAAGGAGACTTGTTCATGAATGGAGCATTTGTTAGAACAATTGGGCCACCCTCACCTCCCCATTTGAAATTCAAATATATATATATATATATATATATATATAATTAAAGCTAAGCCTACAACATTTGTTGGAAGACTCACTTTAAATATATATGTCGAAATTATTGCAAGTTTAAACACATAATAAGAATGATTGTATTATTGCATCTTTAATCAAATAAAATTTAGAAATCAAACATTTTAAAATGTTATGTTATCTAAATTAAAGCAAAATACCATATACACCTAAATATTTTTGTAAAAAATAGCATAGTAATCCTTATACTATATTTCAAATTGCATTTTAATCCTTCAATTAAAAAAGTTTGAAAATTTCGGTTCTATCTACGTTAGATGAACTAAAATAGTCTATTCATAAAAAATTTGCCTTAAAACATTCATATTGGAATGTTGAAAGGTTGTATTATTTAGAACTAAATATTTATATTATTGGCTGAATATTAACTGACCATCTATTCTTCCCACACGTAGAGCATTTAAAATTATTTGTACTTTTAATCTTAGTTTTAGTTGATAAACCAGTGTCGCTTTGGCCGAGTGGTTAAGGCGTGTGCCTGCTAAGTACATGGGATTTTCCCGCGAGAGTTCGAATCTCTCAGGCGACGTTAATATTTTTGTCAACCCCAGATGAGATGCCCGCCACCGGCGACGTCATGGGCGGGTGTTGGTGTTGACGGAGCCTTCTTCGACAGTTGCGTGCTTGGTCTCCTCTGTTGAGGTTTTCTCCCTATGTTGGCAGTGCAGGGAGTTTTGTGGTGGTTTAGCGACGGCCTTCATTCGCAGCTCGCTTAGCCACTCCAGCTTGGGCTTTCTCCACCTTTCGCCTCTTCCTTTCTCAATTCCTCTGCCTTCCTGTCCGATTCCTCCTCCTGCTTTGTTCTCTTCGGCTTCTCATCTTCCGCCTCTTCGACTTTATCCCCATTAGAAGCAGTTGCTGGAACACTTTCTGGAGGAGCAGATTGCATAAACTTCTTTTGCTCCACAACCTTTGCCGCAAGTACCTTTTCAACTTTTTCCACCGCCACTTACTCATGTGTTCGATCTTCCGAAGTTAAGCCGGACATTTTATGATCCACGAACGCTCTTCCATTCAGTGCTCGAGGAATTACAGGAGGCACTCACCAGGACCAAGTGCACGGCCATCTAATGTCCTCAGTCTCCAAAGTGTGCTCCTTTCATCGCATCTAATATATTCTTTTCGAAATTCTTCGTTGTTATTCCATAAGTCCATAGATTTCTCCACCTGAACCATCAGCTGTTTGGATCAAATATTGTACAAAATTTTTTATTTTGAAGAAAAAAAACAAATGCACGACCCCACCTGGTTACTACAAAAACTTTGGACTGCCACTTTATTCCCTTTCGAAGCCAACTCAGTCGCTTTATTTAACTCATCCTTGTACTGCCAAAAGTGTTGGTTCTGCAAAATTCAAACAAGAGCAGCGTCGGCATATCCTATCGGTAATTTTACTTAGAAATCAAATCATCATATGTGGAATGTTAGTTGGAGAAAGTATTCCATAATACCTATTACTATTAACAAGAAAAATAAGCACCATATGTAATTTTATCCAATTATTCTAATATTTCGTAATTGTTGGATTATTTCTTTTCTAACATTAAACAAATACTCATTTAGTAAATTAATATACAATTAATATACTCATTGTTATCACCAATTAATCATAAGCGCTATGCAATTTAAATAAAATAAATATAATTAATTTATAAGAAATATTATTTAATTTAGTAGGTCAAAATTTATGTTAATCTATCTCTCTTCTTCAATAAAAAATTCAGAGAACTTAAACAATATTAGCAAATTAATATACAATTATATGTTAAAAATAAAATATATGCCATAAAATACTTTTAAAAAATATACATGCTATACAATTAAAATACTATTATTATCATATAAAAATAATATTTTAAACTTAAATCATGTATCGGTGTGTGAAAAGTCATAGAAAAATTAGATTTGAGTGTAACTGTTTGTAATTATCAGCGCCATTAATCCAAATTTTATTCTTTAGTTAATTACTCTAATTACACTTGGGGACATTTGGTTAGTTGAATCTTACATTACAGTTTGTAATGTTACATTCTTGAATGAGATTACAGTATTTAAATTCTTTAACATTTTGGTTATCCCATTCTCATATTCTTGAACAGTGTCAATATATCATAATAAAGTATAATTTTATTACAACTCATTTATTAGATTATCTCAAATTCTGGATGGAAGACAAAACTAACCTTTGTTTTTATTATATTAGTGAATATAATCTTCCCAAAGTAACTGTAATTAAAAACCAAAATGTTTTTCTTTTTCTTCTCTCTTAACTTTAAAAACCTTAGTTCAAGCCATGGATTAAAACAAGTCTTGCTCCTGGATCTGGAGTTGTTACAAAGTATTTGCTTCAGAGGTATGTTGATTGCATATGATATTTCCTTTAAGAAGTTTAGTCATCCCTATTGTCTCTATCTTATCCCTTTTAAGAAAAAGAAAATGTCTCTGAAAACAGTCATTTCTTGCTCTTGATTTGGTGTTCTATAGTGGGCTGCAAAAATACTTGAATCAACAAGGTTTTAACATTGTTGGTTATGGCTGCACAACTTGTATCGGAAATTCTGGAGAACATGATGAATCAGTTGCTTCAGCAATTTCGTAAAATGGTAAATTTTATTTCTTGAATGCAAAATCTGCTTCTTCATTTTCTTTTGAAAATTGCCAGCAGTTCTCTTGGTAGTGTTAGGGGGCTTTTTCCAGAAGTGTGAGGATTAATGGATAATCTCCGGTTATATATTTAAAATTTCTATCCAATTTTCTTACTAGTTAAATTTTCATCGACTTGCTAAAATGTGCTAATATTTTCTCTTATAATTCACCTTCGCTAATTTTCAGCACCTGCTTTTTACTTGTTTCTAGTTTCCCTCTGTCTTTGTTCCTTGCCCAATGTAATTTATCTGTCACTATTTCAGATATCATTGCTGCAGCTGTTCTTTCCGGGAATAGAAACTTTGAAGGTCGTGTTCATCCCCTAACCAGAGCTAACTATCTTGCTTCACCTCCATTAGTAGTTGCCTACGCCCTTGCTGGCACGGTAATGTATACTTTGCATTCTTATTGGTATTAACAAAAATGCAGCGTCTAATACATTTTCTTACTTTTGGATTAGTCATGCCACAATATTTTAGACAATTTAGTTTGATACTATTCATGCAATGGTGTTCCAAAAATTGGGCACTGCAGATTTTCTCTGTTGTTACTTGGCCTTTCAATATTTTTCCAACCCTATTCAATGTGAAAAGTTCTATTTATCAAACTTGATTTCAAGTCCGTGATGCATCATGGATCCAAGATCACAAATTTAAATTTGGAAGTTGATATAATAATATGATAATAATAGTGGTTTACGAGGATGCTCATTTTTTTGTCTTGTGAATAGCAAGTCCAGGTTGATATTCTGTTAGCAGCATCTTTAGGTCCTTATTTCTGTATTTTCAGGTTGATATTGATTTCGAGAAAGAGCCTATAGGGACAGGAAAATCGGGGAAAAGTATATATTTCAAGGATATATGGCCTAGCAATGATGAGATCGCACAGGTAAATAATCTGTGAAGTCACTTGAAAGTTGACATTGTTGCATACTATTTTGAGCCCAAATGATGTGGAATTTTGTAACGTGACAGGGTGTTCAATCTAGTGTGTTGCCTGATATGTTCAAGAGCACCTATGAAGCCATCACAAAGGGCAACCTGATGTGGAATCAACTTTCCGTCCCTGCTTCCACGCTTTATTCTTGGGATCCAAACTCAACATACATTCACGAGCCTCCATATTTCAAAAACATGACCGTAGAACCACCAGGCCCGCATGGAGTGAAAGATGCCTATTGCTTGCTCAATTTTGGTGACAGTATTACCACCGATCACATCTCTCCTGCAGGTAGCATCCAAAAGGATAGCCCTGCTGCTAAGTTTCTTCTTGAGCGTGGGGTGGACAAAAAGGACTTCAATTCCTATGGTAGTCGTCGAGGCAATGATGAAGTGATGGCAAGGGGCACCTTTGCCAATATCCGCATTGTCAGCAAGCTCCTGAAGGGAGAAGTTGGTCCGAAGACTATTCATGTTCCCACAGGAGAAAAGCTTTATGTATATGATGCAGCAATGGTGAGTTTTAACGTTGCTATTTAAAAATCCGTTGCTTCCACTTAGACTGCGATTACTAATGGAATATATTATCAACTTGCAGAGGTACAAGGCTGCTGGGCAAGACACGATAGTCTTAGCTGGAGCAGAGTATGGAAGTGGCAGCTCAAGAGATTGGGCTGCCAAGGGCCAAATGCTACTGGTACGGGCATTGGCTCACTAATTCTTGATATTGGAATATCGATTATCTCTTTAACTCTTACATCCCAAACGGTTTTTCTGCTTTGTTCAGGGCGTGAAAGCAGTTATCACCAAGAGCTTTGAGAGAATCCATCGAAGTAATCTGGTTGGTATGGGAATCATTCCTCTTTGTTTCAAGCCTGGTGAGGACGCTGATTCTCTAGGATTAACTGGCCATGAACGTTATTCAATTGACCTTCCAAATAAAATCAGTGAGATAAGGCCCGGTCAAGATGTTACCGTCACAACTGTCACTGGCAAATCGTTCACGTGTACTGTCCGCTTCGATACTGAGGTATGCCGATATTGTTGGAAAAAGAAAGGAGTTTGGGTCAACCCCTTTTTATACAGAGTTTTTAATATTCCTGAAAAATTGTCTGCAGGTGGAATTGGCATACTTTGATCACGGTGGCATTCTTCCATTTGTTATCCGTAACCTAAACAAAGAGTAGACAATTTGGCTTCTGTTGAAAAGTCAACAAAGGTAGGAAGCAACTTGTTAAAAAGGTTGAGCAAGTTGCACCGAATGTTGAAAAGTTGAATGGGATAATTGCAATTTTGGTCCCTAATTCTTTAGGCCATTTGCAAGTTAGTCCCTGAACCTGAACTATAAATAGGCCTTTTCATTTTTCATTTCAACCATCCCAACCAATCTTTCTCTCTTAGTTTTCTCTCTTCTCCCATTTGAGAATTCTTAAGGAATTCTATTTGTTTGTAATACTTTGGAGATAGTAAAGTTATCATCTGGTGTTAGTGCCCGAGGACGTAGGTATAATTTACCGAACCTCGTTAAAACTCTTGTGTTCTTTCTTGTCCTATTTTTCTTTCAATATTTGAGGGTATAATAGTAGTATTTAATTGTGCTATTAAATTACTATAGAAGGGATATTCTGTCTAAGGAAAGACTTGGTATTTAAGAGATCCATGTGATCCACCTCTCTTCCCTGGGAATTGAACTTTGTGTGATTTTTTAGTACAATAATTTACACGCTTCCGACCCTATTGGAACAACAAGTGGTATCAAGAGCCGAAGGTTAATCGTAGTATGCTCTGTGGTTGCAGTTTAAACTGATCTTCCACATCAGAAAAGATTTCCTTAGGTATATTGAAAGATTATGGAGAAAACGGTCGGTGTAGGAGCTTCAACATCGTCCATGTGGACAAGACCGACAATTGCAAATGCAAGATTGGCCGTGGAGATCTTTGATGGCACGGGCCATTTTGGTATGTGGCAAAGTGAGGTTCTAGATGCCCTTTTTCAGCAGGGTCTAGACATTGCCATTGATGAAGAGAAACCAGATGATGTACAGGAGAAAGATTGGAAGGCGATCAATCGGTTGGCATGTGGCACAATTCGATCGTGCCTTTCTCGAGAGCAGAGGTATGCTTTTTCAAAGGAGACTTCTGCAAATAAGTTGTGGGTGGCACTTGAAGAAAAATTTTTGAAGAAAAACAGTCAAAATAAGCTCCACTTGAAGAAAAGACTGTTTCGCTTCACATACGTCCCAAGTACCACAATGAATGATCACATCACCAAATTTAATCAGTTAGTCACTGATTTGCTGAATATGGATGAGACATTCAAAGATGAAGATTTGGCTTTGATGCTGTTGGGGTCACTTCCTGAGGAGTTTGAGTTCCTAGAAACTACTCTACTTCATGGCAGGAGTGATATATCTCTGAGCGAAGTCTGTGCGGCCTTATACAGTTATGAACAGAGAAAGAAGGACAAACAGAAAAACTCAATCAGAGATACAGAAGCTTTAGTAGTCCGAGGTCATTCATACACTCGGAAGAAAACTCAAAAGGGGAGATCAAAGTCAAAGTCCAGACTCGGGAAAGATGAATGTGCTTTTTGTCATGAGAAAGGCCACTGGAAGAAAAATTGTCCAAAGCTGAAGAATAAGGGAAAAGCTGCTGTAGATGCTTGTGTTGCAAAGCATGATACTAGTGACTCTGAACTATCACTGGTTGCATCATCATCGTCGTTCCATTCAGATGAGTGGATATTGGATTCGGGTTGTACCTATCATATGTCCCCTAACCGGGAGTGGTTCTCTGATTTAGTAGAACTAAATGGAGGAGTTGTTTATATGGGCAATGACAATGCCTGTAAAACTGTTGGGATAGGTTCAATCCAATTAAAGAATCAAGATGGATCAACCAGAGTTCTGACTGATGTTCGGTACGTGCCCAGTTTGAAGAAAAATCTCATCTCATTGGGAGCCTTGGAATCCAATGGTTCAGTTGTTACTATGAGAGATGGGATTTTGAAAGTGACATCTGGCGCACTTGTGATATTGAAGGGCATCAGGAAAAATAACTTGTATTACTACCAAGGTAGTACAGTTATTGGAGCAGTCGCTGCAGCTTCCGGTAACAAAGACTTGGACTCAATGCAGTTGTGGCATATGAAGTTGGGACATGCCAGCGAAAAATCCTTGCAAATTCTGGCAAAGCAAGGATTGTTGAAAGGTGCAAAGGCTTGCAAATTAAAATTTTGTGAGCACTGTGTTCTGGGAAAGCAAAAGAGAGTGAAATTCGGCACTGCTATCCATAATACAAAAGGTATTTTGGAATATATTCACTCAGATGTGTGGGGGCCTTCCAAAACACCTTCGTTGGGAGGAAAACACTACTTTGTTACTTTTGTTGATGACTTTTCCAGAAGAGTTTGGGTGTATACCATGAAAACTAAAGATGAAGTGCTTGGAGTTTTTCTTAAATGGAAAACTATGATCGAAAACCAGACTGGCAAGAAAATCAAGCGGCTTAGGACGGACAATGGAGGGGAATATAAAAGTGATCCGTTCTTCGATGTGTGCCAAGAGTATGGTATTGTTCGACACTTCACAGTTAGGGATACACCACAACAGAATGGAGTGGCAGAGCGTATGAATCGAACATTGCTGGAGAAAGTTCGATGTATGTTGTCCAATGCTGAGTTGGGCAAGCAATTTTGGGCTGAGGCTGTGACATACGCTGGCCATCTTGTTAATCGTTTGCCATCATCTGCATTAGAAAGAAAAACTCCTATGGAGGTATGGTCTGGAAAACCGGCTACAGATTATGATTCCTTACATGTGTTTGGATCCACTGCATATTACCATGTGAAGGAGTCAAAGTTAGATCCGAGGGCAAAGAAAGCTCTCTTTATGGGAATCACTTCTGGAGTGAAGGGATTTCGTCTTTGGTGCTTAAGCACAAAGAAAATGATCTGTAGCAGAGATGTTACCTTTGATGAATCTGCCACATTGAAAAAGGTAGCAGATAAAGATATTCAGACGAGCAATACTCCACAGCAGGTGGAGTGTACTCCAAAACAGGTGGAGTTTGAGCAGATGGGGATTTGCCCAGTTAATAAGTCTAATTCTCCAGCCACAATGGAGGAATTAGAGGTTGAAGAGGTTCTGACCCAAGAACCACTAAGTACACCAGAACCAGTTGCAGTTGCAAGGCCACGGAGAGAAATTCGTAAACCTGCTCGATTTACTGATATGGTGGCCTACGCCCTTCCCGTTGTTGATGATATTCCTATCACTTATCAAGAAGCAATGCAAAGCTTAGAAAGTGATAAATGGAAAAGCGCCATGGATGAAGAAATGCAGTCTCTCCTGAAGAACAATACTTGGGAGTTGGCGCAATTACCGAAAGGTAAAAGGGCAATCGGATGCAAGTGGGTATTCGCAAAGAAAGATGGATCTCCTAGCAAGAAGGATATTCGCTACAAGGCAAGATTGGTAGCTAAAGGCTACGCTCAGAAGGAGGGAATTGACTACAATGATGTATTTTCCCCTGTTGTGAAGCATTCCTCCATTAGAATTTTGTTGGCCTTGGTAGCACAGTTGAATTTGGAGCTAGCTCAACTTGATGTTAAGACGGCTTTCTTGCATGGTGAGTTAGAAGAGGAGATCTATATGACTCAGCCAGAAGAATACACAGATGCTGGTGGTAGAAATTGGGTTTGTAAGCTTAACAAATCGCTATATGGATTGAAGCAATCCCCGAGGCAGTGGTACAAGCGATTTGATAGCTTTATGAGAAGGCAGAAGTACACAAGAAGCAAATATGACAATTGTGTGTATTTGCAGAAGCTGCATGACGGATCTTTCATTTATCTACTCTTGTATGTTGATGATATGTTAATCGCTTCGAAGAGCCAAAATGAGATAGATAAGCTGAAGGCTCAGTTGAATCAAGAGTTCGAGATGAAAGATCTAGGTGAGGCCAAGAAGATTCTCGGCATGGAGATAAGTAGAGATAGACAGAGAGGCAAGCTTTGTTTGAATCAGAAGCAATATCTGAAAAAGGTATTACAATGTTTTGGTGTAAATGAAAACACAAAACATGTAAGTACCCCACTTGCTTCTCATTTGAAACTTAGTGCTCAATTATCTCCGAAAACTGAAGAAGAAAGAGAATATATGGCGAAAGTCCCATATGCTAATGCAGTTGGGAGTTTGATGTATGCGATGGTGTGTACGAGGCCTGACATTTCACAAGCTGTTGGAGTTGTGAGCAGGTATATGCATGATCCTGGAAAAGGACATTGGCAAGCTGTGAAATGGATTCTACGGTATCTTCGAAAAACCGTAGATGTTGGTTTAATTTTTGAACAGGATGAAGCACTTGGTCAGTTTGTAGTTGGATATGTTGATTCTGACTTTGCTGGTGATTTAGATAAACGTCGTTCAACTACGGGGTATCTGTTTACTCTTGCGAAAGCCCCAGTGAGTTGGAAGTCTACCTTACAGTCTACAGTAGCTGTGTCTACTACAGAGGCAGAATATATGGCAGTTACAGAAGCTGTTAAGGAGGCTATTTGGCTTAATGGATTATTGAAAGACTTGGGAGTTGTTCAAAGTCACATTAGTCTATATTGTGACAGTCAGAGTGCTATTCATTTAGCGAAAAATCAAGTCTATCATTCAAGAACCAAGCATATCGACGTAAGATATCACTTTGTGCGGGAAGTCTTTGAAAAAGGAAAAATTCTACTTCAGAAGATTCCGACAGCAGATAATCCCGCAGATATGATGACCAAGGTGGTAACAACAATCAAGTTTAATCATTGTTTGAACTTGATTAACATCCTGAGAATTTGAGCACCTTTAGGTGTATGGCGCTCGAGAGCGCATTTGGAGGCACTACAAAAGATAGCTTTATCAAATTTGGGGAGTTGAAGGAAGTATGTGAAGATGTGATTATCCTAATCAAATCTTCAAGGTGGAGATTGTTGAAAAGTCAACAAAGGTAGGAAGCAACTTGTTAAAAAGGTTGAGCAAGTTGCACCGAATGTTGAAAAGTTGAATGGGATAATTGCAATTTTGGTCCCTAATTCTTTAGGCCATTTGCAAGTTAGTCCCTGAACCTCAACTATAAATAGGCCTTTTCATTTTTCATTTCAACCATCCCAACCAATCTTTCTCTCTTAGTTTTCTCTCTTCTCCCATTTGAGAATTCTTAAGGAATTCTATTTGTTTGTAATACTTTGGAGATAGTAAAGTTATCATCTGGTGTTAGTGCCCGAGGACGTAGGTATAATTTACCGAACCTCGTTAAAACTCTTGTGTTCTTTCTTGTCCTATTTTTCTTTCAATATTTGAGGGTATAATAGTAGTATTTAATTGTGCTATTAAATTACTATAGAAGGGATATTCTGTCTAAGGAAAGACTTGGTATTTAAGAGATCCATGTGATCCACCTCTCTTCCCTGGGAATTGAACTTTGTGTGATTTTTTAGTACAATAATTTACACGCTTCCGACCCTATTGGAACAACAGCTTCAAGTAAGTAGTCTCTTCACTTTGCTATCTGCTTTGATTGGTTTTGATAGTGGTATCGATTCGATCGACAGTCAATAACTTGTACTGGTATCTCAATGTTCTCTATACGACCCATTTTGCGTAATATTTCGTTGTAATATCTGGCGTGATTCATTTTGAAACCGAACCAATTTGAAGAGTTAGAAATGAAATCTAGTCTGTTTCCGAGTCATCCTTCAAGATCTTTTTGTTTTTATACCTATTACGAGGGTTCTTCAAGTCTGTTTGTGGTATCCATAACCAGCATTCTTTAAAATTTGATTTTCATTTCTGACATTAAGATCCTCAAAATTTTAACGTTGGATGGCTGCGTTTTTATGTTCGTTTATTTGTTTTTAAATTTGTTCGTTCTTATTCGTTTATTTAAAATTATGTATGTTTATATTTGTTTGTTTAAGTTAAACAAATATATTTATGAACGTATAATTGAACATGTTCACAATCAATATTCATGAATAATTAATAAACAAATAAATAAACATAAACATATGCGTCAAAAATTAATATTTATAGTTATATTATAAATAAAAAAAAATACAAAAGTCATAAAAATTTTATTAATATATAATAATAAAACAATAAACAAGTTTTGAATGATTTATTAAATGAATTTTTAATGAATGATAAATGAGCTTATTCATAAACATAAATAAACTGAACAAGCTTTACTTGTGCTCAATATATTTAATAAACTAGTCTCAAAATCTTGATCATGTTCATTTATTTAGTTTAACAACAGAATATAAATGAATAAAAACTAAATTGTTTTCTATGTTCATTTATAGCCCTATGCAATGGTAAAAGATATATTACGCTTTCAATGGGAGATACAAGATTAAATCTTGAAAAAAAAAAAAACAAAGCGCAGTTTGTAACATTTCTTTTGTAACAGAAAATGGTTAGTAGTGACTGGTTTGTTATTTTTCGGAAGTTGAATGATTGAATTAAAACTTAAGTGATTGTTGGTGTAATTTATCCTTTAAAAATTTATAATAATTTAAAAGTGAAATTTTTTTAGAATAATAATTTTGAGGACTTAAATAAGTTAATTTATTATTATTATTATTTTAGTTTGATTTTTTTTTTTAAATTTATGTGCTATAACATTTAATTAATTATATTGTAACAAGATTTTAATGTAACATGTTTAATTTTTTAATTTAACTTGAACAATTTCACTCGATTTGGCTCGACTTGAATTTTATTTCACTTGACTCGATTTGAAAAAAATTCAAATAGAGTTAGGATGATAAAATAGGATTTACGAATTCGATTAATATAAAATTTTTTCACTCAATTCAATCGATCGTTCACTCCTATCCATAGATGTCAAAGTACTATAATCATGACTAATAATTACTTTGATTCCAATAGGCATGAAAAACTCGTTAATATTAATAATTACATTGAACTTAACTCTTATGAGTGTTAAAATATCCCTAAAAACGTATTTCAAAAAACAGTTTTGAAGATACATATTTTAATAAATAATCAATACATTTATAATATTAAAATAAAAAATAAAATAATTAATATAACTTTAAACTTAAAATTAAAAATATTAATAAATAAGTAATAAATTCTAGTCTTAACTAAAAAAAATGTATATAACTCAAATCCACGCAATAAAAATAATTTATTGCTAACTTATGGCATTAAAACACAAATACTGCGTAAATAATTACAATTAAATAGTCATAATTACTGAATTAATTTACAAAATACTTTTGATTAAAATAAAGAAAGATTGGTACGCAATAAAATAACGAAATTGGAGGTTCCAATCATTCCATAAACTCTGACCTGTTTTCCACTTTCTTGTGTTTTCCATCTCATTTGTCTCTATTCGTTGACTTCAACTCCATTCCCTGTTATCCCCAATCATACACAATCTATCTCCATTCCTTTCCCTCAATCTCCCCTTCCTTCTTCATCTCTCTTTGATTTCTTTGTCCCAATTCCACCATGTCTGTCTTTGGAGAGGCTGCTCTTTCTGCCTTTTTGGAGCTGTTGTCTGCCAAGTTGCTTGACTCTGTACTCAACTTTGTGGCCGATTACCGGCAAGTCCACCAGCAACTCAAGCTGTGGCAATCCATATTCCCCGAGATCAAGGCAGTGTTGAACCATGCAGAGGAGAAGCAGATCAAGGACGAGGGTGTGAAGAATTGGTTGGACGATCTCCAAGACTTAGCTTACGATGTGGATGACATCTTGGACGAGTTCGCTTACCAAGAGTTACGTCTCAAGCTCCAAAAAACTCAAGCACAAGCCAGCGCTAGTAAGGTACAGAAACTCATTCCAACCTGCTGTACTGGTGGTCATTTCTCTCCAATCGCTTTTATGTTCAATGCTAAGATGATTTCAAAGATAAAAGCAATCACCGATAGACTGAATAGTTTGAACACTCGAAGAAGTAATTTGGGGTTGAGTGAGATCATGTCTCAAGGCGCAACTTCCAAGGGAAAGAAACCCAGGCTGCAACCAACTTCCTTGATGGATGGAGCTGTGGAGTATGTTGGTAGAGCCAATGAGAAGCAAGAAATGCTTGAGTTGCTCAAAAGTAACAATTCCGATGGAGTTTGTGTCCTTTCCATCGTTGGCATGGGAGGGATGGGGAAAACAACTCTTGCTCAGCTTGTTTACAATGATCCCAGCATTAAGGAGTCTTTCGATCACAAGTCCTGGGTATGCGTTTCTGATGACTTTGATGCTGTTAACATAACAAAGACGATTTTAAGATCCCTCGATGCTGACTTACGTGATGTGAATGACTTGAACTTGCTTCAAGTCAAGTTGAAGGAGAAGTTATCCGGAAAAAGGTTGTTGCTTGTTTTAGATGACATTTGGAATGAGAGTTACAGTGATTGGACCATCTTACGGGCTCCATTTGGAGCAGGAACCAAGATTATTGTAACAACTCGACTCCAAAAGGTTTCATCTAATGTCGATTCGGTGAAAGCGTTTTACTTGGATAAACTCTCGCATCATGATTGTTTATCCATATTTGCTCAGCATGCATTGAAAGCAAGAAACTTTGATGGGCATCTCCAATTTAAAGAAATTGGAGAGAACATAGTGAGAAGGTGCAACGGATTACCTTTGGCAGCAAAAGCCATTGGAAGCTTATTACGCTCAGTTACAGATCATAGTGAATGGGAAAAAGTATATGAGAGCGAGATATGGGACCTACCAGAAGATCCATGTGGCTTAATTCCAGCTTTGCGATTAAGCTACCATTATCTTCCTCCTCATTTGAAACGATGCTTTGCCTACTGCTCCATATTTCCTAAAGATTATGAATTTGAAGAAGAAGAGATAATCTTGTTATGGAGAGCAGAAGGTTTCTTGCAATCAAAAGCCAAAATTCAAGGCAAAGGTCTTGGAAACCAATATTTTCAAGATCTAGTGTCAAGGTCATTTTTTCAAAGATCTAGTGAAGACAAATCCCGTTTCGTGATGCATGATCTTATGAATGATTTAGCTCAATCAGTTGCAGGAGAAATATGTTGCAGAGTGGAGGGTGAAAAGCAACAAAAGTTTTCGCATCGTTCTCGCCACTCAGCTTATGTTATCGATGATTGGTATCAGAGTGTAAAGAAGTTTGAGGCATTTTATCAAATGACTTCTTTACGTACTTTCTTACGCTTAATGGCTCCAATGGCTCCAAGATATCATATATTCTATTTAACAAAGGTTGTCTTGGAGGATTTGTTGCCAAGTCTTAGCTATTTAAGGGTTCTTTCTTTGTCTGGGTATCTAATCTATGATTTGCCCGACCTTTTTGAAAATTTAAAACATCTACGCTACTTAAATTTTTCTAGAACCCGAATCAATCGTTTACCTGATTCTTTGTGTACTCTTTATCATTTGGAGACTTTAATATTAAGAGATTGTTCAGAGCTCAAAAATTTACCCTCGAAGATCGGAAACCTTGTCAACTTGCATTTTCTTGATATTAGAGGTGCGGATTCAATAGAAAGGATGCCCTCCGGATTTGATCAGCTAACTCAGCTTCAAACGTTATCAAATTTTGTTATAGGGGAAGGTGATGGACGTCTTATTAGAGAATTGAAAATTTTGTCAAACCTTAGAGGTAATTTTTGTCTTTCTGGATTGGAGAATGTTAATGGTCAAGATGCGAGGGAAGCTAAGTTAAATGAGAAGCTAGGGATTGATGGGTTAGAACTACAATGGGGTCCAGACTTGGAGAATAATACAAGGAAAACAGAAGTTGAAGAGCGGGTGTTGGACTTTCTTCATCCTCCGAAAAAGCTTGAGCAACTCATCATTGAGAATTACGGGGGTGTAAAATTCTCATATTGGATAGCAGATTCTTCCCTCAAGAATTTGTCGTCTTTGAAGCTTCGCAATTGTAAAAACTGCAAGTCACTACCATCAGTTGGAAGGTTGCCATTGTTAAAAGATCTTTCAATTATTGGTTTCGATCAAGTACAGAAGATTGGTGTTGAGCTCTTCGGAGAAAATCAATTGAATCCATTTGCATCATTAGATATTCTGTCTTTTGAGAGTCTTCCAAACTGGAAGGAGTGGGACACTTGTGAAGGAGACGAGAAGGTTTTGAAACTCCCCAGCCTTCGTGAGCTTTCAATCAAAACCTGTCCTCAATTGTTGGGAAGGTTGCCTACCCATCTTCCTTCCTCGCAAAAACTTGAAATTCATAGGTGTATGAGTTTGGTAGTTTCAATATCAAGTTTCCTGTCACTGTGTGAATTAAGTATACGAGGGTGTGCAGAACTGGTGGACGATTGCTGTTCTCCTGCAAAGGAGCTTTCCTCTTTGTCTCTTTCTAACATTTCAAAGTTTAATATTCCATCAGATAGGATAATGTTGAGGTTTGGAAACTCGGGACATTTTGAAATTGATGGTTGGGAGGAGTTGGCATCTCTATCACAGCATGGGTTTAGTTTAGTTGGACATCGTTTCATTACCCTTTGGGGTTGTCCTCAACTGCAGTCTTTGGAAGCCAAGGAAGCCGAATTGCAACCTGACAAGATTTCACGTGTCGAATCTCTGAAAATAGTTTCTTGTGATAGGCTCAATCGACTACCACAAGTCTTACATGAGCTCGCATTCCTTACAGTGATAGAAATTGGTAATTGTCGAGGCTTGGTTTCTTTCGCAGAGAATAACTTACCTCCTAATTTAAAAAAGCTGAGAATTAGAAAATGTGAGAATTTGGAGTATTTGGTTGATGAAAAAGAAGATAAGAAGAGTATGAGTAGTACCCTCTGTCTTCTTGAGGAGTTGTCTATCTATGAGTGTCCGTCTCTAATGTCTTTGTCATCGAAGGGGCGCAAAAATATTTGCAATCAGCTTCAACTTCTCGAAATTATTGACTGCTCAAAGCTGAGTTGCCTATTTTCAAACACCAAGTTTCCCATAACGCTTAAATATTTGACAATTGTAGGATGTCCAATATTGGAATACATAGCCGAGGAGTTTGAGGAAAGCGCTTGTCTTGAATCTATTCTATTTTTCAGATCTGGAATTAAATCTCTACCACGAGGACTAAACAAGCTCAAACATCTCCAGGAGATTCGGTTGGTTTCGTGTTCAAATTTGGTTTCTTTTGAAGAAAGTGGGTTGCTCACCACCAGCTTCAGAGCTTTTGTAGTTGATGGTTGTGGAAATTTTGGAGCCCTTCCTAAGTGCATGGCCAGCATCACCTCCCTTCGACAATTAAGTGTGTACAACTGTTCGGCTGACATATCATTTCCATCGGAGGGATTCCCTGCTAATCTCACATCACTTGCAATCTCAAACGCACCCAAGATTTATAGGTCATTTGTGGAATGGGGATTAAATAGACTCACCTCTCTTCAAGAATTGACCATCGGAGGTGGAGGATGCTCAAACGTGGTGTCGTTCCCAGAAGAAGGGATTGGAATGATGCTGCCTCCTTCTCTCACCTTTATCATCCTTTCAAATTTTAAGAACCTGGAATTCATGTTCTCCGAGGGCTTTCAAGACCTCGCCTCTCTTCAAGAATTGAAGATCTATAAGTGTCCCAAGCTAACATCTCTTCCAAAAAAAGACATGCTTCTCTCGCTTGGATATTTAAGAATTTACGGTTGTCCGTTGCTGCAAGAAGAGTGCTCAAGCGATAAAGGACGAGAGTGGTCTAAGATTTCCCACATACCCTTTGTTGAAATTGATGGTAAGGAAGGCATCCCGAGGGAATCAGATTGAAAGATGAGCCGCAAAATCTGTGATTGGTTTCTTCAGTGTCATGGGAGAGGTACAAAAAACCATTTCAAACAAGTCTAACTTTCCTTAGGAACAAGATAAGAATAGGAATCAGTATAAATTTATTGATTGATATTTGCAGGGATTGAAAGCGAAGTTGGGGTGGAGGTGAGGTTTAAAGATCCTTTGAAGGAAAAGTAAAAAAGACGTCACTTTTCTTGTTAAATGGGTGGAATTTGTCATCTTTAGACCCAATTAAAGGCTTGTTGGTCTTAAAAAATTCTCTTGACCCAACTTAAGAATTGGGTCAGCAAAAATGGATAGCCTACTAAGAAGATAGGAGCCCAAACTGTCTACTAAAGAAAAGAAGTCCTAACTGTCCATAGAGGTGCCCAAATCAGCCACCCAAGACTTGGTTAAAGATTGAAAATCAACCACAAAATTCTCATATGTGACCGGCCAACTCCCCTCCTCATTTTAAGGTTTCTCTCCCATGAATCAAGCAAAAATTTCAAAGTCATCCACTCACTTTCCTTAAAATAAAGGTCGGATTTTCAAGGCTCTCATTTGCTAAAAAAAGCCAATATCTACAAGTATTAATAACCCTAGCTATTCTGCTATCCCTTATTCACCATCTCTTTTCCTATTCTTCATTCTTTCACTTCTCATTTGTGGGAGAGAGCAACAAAAGAGTTTGAGATAAGCATTTCAGAAGTTCTTTGAGCAGCAAGGTTTGACATCTTAAAGGCAAATCAATTCAACAAAAGTGCATTATCACATTCAACTTCGACCTTTCTAAAGTCTTTTTCCCATATTATGAAATCACCTTCTAACATGGATTTTTTTGAATATTGAATACAGAGCATATATGATAATTGGTTATCTTGCTTCGTTTTTCTATATAAATTTATTATTTTACTTTTATATATGTATGATTATTTAAAGGGTATTATGTTTAAAAAATTGTTCAACAAAAAATATATTTAAATATTGGTTTTCTTTAAAATGATTAGAAATAATTAATAAAAATCAAATTGAAGTGAGGCGAGACAAAGCGAGATGAAGATGGATGTATTCAACATCTATGGAAGTTGTAGTATTTTTCAAAAGGCACAATGACTTATTTGGCCCTCCAACTTTCCAAAATAGTAATTTTAGTCATGTAAATTTTCGCTTTTTTTAGCCTTTAAACTTGTATTGTTTGTCAAATTACTCCAAAATGGATGAAAAAGTTAATATCTGTTTATTTTGTTGACGTGACATACACGTGAAATGCCACATGGATGCCAAATCAACAATTAATTAATTTAAAATTTTAAAATTTAAAAAATATATAATAAATTATTAACTTTTTAATATCTATTTTGGAGTGATTTGACAAACAACTAAAGTTTAAAAGTTAAAAGAGACGAAAAATTAAATAAATGACTAAAATGAATTTTTATAAGTTAGAGGATTAAAAAAATTATTATGCCATTTCTTTTAAAGGTATACATCCACGGTGGTGGCAGCCTCTCTCAATTGCCATCCTTGGTGTTATTATGTAATTTATAACACATAAAAATATATATATATATATATTACTACTCTAACGTAAACATTAAAATAATGTTAAGATGACTATATAAAAATTTTCAATAAATAAAAAATATATAAAATTATAATTATTAAATTAAAAATATAAATATTTAAAAAAGTAAAAAAATATGGAGGGACTTAAAATCATTAAATTATTCTTCTGCAGTTCAAATTTTTTTTTCCATTAAGTAGCTTTAAATACCACGAATCAACAGGTCAAAATCCAAATCAAAATCCAAATAGTTTTCTTCTTAGATATCTGAGCTCCGACATTGACTGTCAAATCAACTTGGATCTAAGCTATGTTCTTCTACTCGTCTATGGGAACTGATCCACCATACCGATCATCGAATTATTGCTTGGAACTTCCTAGCCAAGCTTCTTCTTTTTTGAAAAAAAAAACTTAACAGTCCATTAACTTAAATGAAAGCTTTCGAATAGTTGAGCAGACATTTTTGTAACTTTTTAAAGTTGAGTGATTAAAACGTAAACTTACTAATAGGTTAGTGATCTTGAGTGTAGTTTACCCTAAATATAATTATAATGAGTCGTAATTGTCATAATGCATATTTTTTTTACCAAGAAAACCTTATTATTGTTATAAATATTTTATTTTTAAGTGGACGTTCATTAATATCAAGATAAATTTGATATAATTTAAATCTCTAATATTCAATAGAAGTAGAGTTTTATTTCATTAATACTTCTTATGTCTATAAATATAAACTTTAGAAAAGTATTGTACACATCCTTATTAATCAATAAGATACATACGTATCCTTATTCTCCTATTTCTCTTGTTGTTTACTCCCATTCTTATTTATTTCATAACAATACATTATCAACATGCTCCTTTTTCTTCTTAAGGTAGATATTTTTTTTCTTATAATCTAGCCAGAGACTTAAACTTGTGAAAAAGACGCGTTGTAATGCCATGAGGAGTGGGCATTACCTTAGGCACTAAATTCTTCCATCTCAACTCATGCAACATCTTGAAGCAATGTGGTACTATGTGACCAAGGGCACCATAGTAATGACAAATCACCTTATGAGGAAGAACATTCTTCTTGAATGGCTCGACTAACACTAGCTTAGATCTTTCACCAACTTTTTTGAAACTAGCTTCTTTAACAAAAATTGTGGGACTTGACATTACAACTTTACCTTTATCAACAAAGCCTAGGCCTCTCCTACCTTGATCCCTCCTCCCATCTACTAAAATATCATCGAGTTTGTTGCTACTGGTAGTTAATTTCTTGAGCATAAGTTTCATTTCAGCAAGCTCTTTCTTGATCTTCACACAATTGTCTGATTCCACTAAAAGAAGGGCTTCTTTGGAGGCTACTTGTTTAATCAAAACCACATTCTCAGATTGGATATGACTATATCCTTGACACTCATAGCACTTGTTGGATCTGGTGGCCTAGGTGTAGTATATTCATTTGTATACTTATATTTTTTTGAACAGATTGTTTTAATACAAATATCCATAAACTACATTAGTTCCATTTGTATATTGTTTTCAATGGTTTTTGCACGCAAAGAAAGATGAAAGTAAATATTGACTCATTAGTTATCTAACATTTTACTAATACTAAGCGACTTTATGTGGTCAGCTCCTAATACAAAAAGGCAACTTATATTAGTAGATGAACCTAAACACGTCCTTAGTTTAATCAGAGATAAGAGAATCGATTGAAAGACTAATATGCCATCTTTCAAGTCCAATTGGGGAAATTCTTTGTCTTGAACATAGGAGCAATGATCTACTATAATTTGATATGTCAAATTAGGCTCTCCATTACACTAGAGGAGTTTATTCTTAAGCAATTTAGGTGTTTTTTTTCTTTACTTTGTCGATTTTTAACTTTTATTATTAATAAATGATTTTTGTTAGTTTTATGCCCTCTTAGTACCTAACAATGTGGTGGACTTTCTTTGTACTCAGAAAAAGATTGAGCAACTCATTATTGAGAATTACGGGGGTGTAAAATCCTCAGTCTTAGATAGCAGATTCTTCCTTCAAGAATTTTTCGTCTTTGAAGCTTCACAATTGTAAAAACTGCAAATCACTACCATCAGTTGGAAGGTTGCCATTGTTAAAAGATCTTTCAATTATCGGTTTCAAGTACAAAAGATTGGTGTTGAGTTCTTCGAAGAAAATCAATTGAATCCATTTGCATCATTAGAGATTCTGTCTTTTGAGAGTCTTCCAAACTGGAAGGAGTGGGACACTTGTGAAGGAGACGAGAAGGTTTTGAAACTTCCCAGCCTTCGTGAGCTTTCAATCAAAACCTGTCTTCAATTGTTGGGAAGGTTGCCTACCCATCTTCCTTCCTTGCAAAAACTTGAAAGTCATAGGTGTACGAGTTTGGTAGTTTCAATATCAAGTTTACCGTCACTGTGTGAATTAAGTATACAAGGGCATGCAGAACTGGTGGATGATTGCTCTTCTCCTGCAAAGGAGCTTTCCTCTTGGCAAACTTTGTCTCTTTCTAGCATTTTCAAAGTTTAATATTCCAGCAGATAGGACAATGTTGAGGTTTGGAAACTCGGAACATTTTGAAATTCATGGTTGGGAGGAGTTGGCATCTCTATCACAACATGGGTTTAGTTTAGTTGGACATCGTTTCATTTCCGTTTGGGGTTGTCCTCAACTGCAGTATTTGGAAACAGAGGAAGCCGAATTGCAACCTGACAAGATTTCACGTGTTGAATCTCTGAATATAGCTTCTTGTGGTAGGCTCAATAGACTTCCACAAGTCTTACATGAGCTCACATTGTGATAGCCCGAAATAGGGCCTAATCGGAATAGTAGTTTCGTAACCACAAATTCAAAGTGAAATAGTTTAGTTTTATAAATTTTTATTAATTGCTAATTAATTGAAATATTGTGTGAAAATATGGATAGGAAATTTTAATGATTTAGTGCCTAATTGAATTTTTAGGACTAAATTGAGATAAAAATACAAAGTGTGTCTAATTAGTGATTAAATGACTTAATTGAATTATTGTATGAAATTGGAAGTGTTTATGTGGCAATTAGACCATAAATTAGTGTTATGGACACAAAAGGGTAATTTTAGAAAAATATCTAAATAATGGGTCAAGGGCATTTTTGTCAAAAGTGAATAAAAGACAAAATAAAGTGAAAATAAGTGTCCATCTTCTTCAAAATTGAAGAGCTCGCTGCCGAAACTTTCATGCTTCAATAGTTAGGGTTTTTGATTTTTCTAAGCTCAATTGTAAGTGATTCCTTGCCCCGTTTTTAATTATTTTCATATTTTTATGCTTATTGAAGCTTGAATTTCATGTTTCTACCATTTAGTTTAGATGAAATTAAAGTTTAAAAATTGACCCATTCATGATATAGTTGTAATTTGATGAGTGATGTTAGATAATGAATGTTTGAAGTGTTAATTACAAGTTTTACTAGATGAATTTCGATGAAAATGTTGAAAGAGGACTAAATTGTGAAGGATGGTAAAGTGTGCATAAAGTTGTGATTTTGTGAAATTGAGGGCTGTTATGAGCATGAAATATGATTTAGTGAAGTTTGAAATTTAAGAATTTAGTGAATTTTATTTTTACGAGCTTTGGGACAAAAGTGGAATTTTTGAAAAGTTATTGGAAAAAAATGTAAGTTTGCCAAAATATTGTGTATGAATTTTTCTTGAATGGAATATTGATAAAATGCATTAAATTGTATTAATATAGATCAAGAAAGAAGAAATAGTGGAAGTGATCGGGGAAAAGAGAAGGTTATCGACTAAATTACAAAAATAGTCGTTTTGCGTCCGAGGTAAGTTATGTGTAAATAATTGTAATATATTTTTATAAATTGTGAATTTTATTGATATGTGAATCAATATTGAATGTGGAAGGAAAATTGTTCATGAATTATTCAAGTGATAAAGTGTTGAAAATAAAGTGTTAAGTGTAAATTCTCGGTTGAACTTAGGAATAGAAGTGGATACAAGTGACATGTCACTAGAGACCAATGTTACAGTGTTACAGTGAGTCCCGGGTGCTGGGTGATCTAGCATGTGTTGCAGACACCTGACAGCTTGTGTGAGCAGGCCCGTGGACATTTCCAGTGTTATTGATCAGTGGTAGCTTTGGCTACATTTCAGTGGTAGCTTCGGCTACATATCAGTGGTAGCTTCGGCTACATATCAGTGTGGCACTTATGTGCTAAATCTCTACGTATCTGTGTATATTTTGAGTGTTCAACGGGATTAATAATGATTTAAAGTAAATATGAAATGAAGTGTATGCGCAGGTACAAATGAAAGAATGAGCATATGTGATAAATGTTAAGTGTATGAGTGCATGTGCAAGTGAAATGGGTAAGATTATGCATGTGTAAGTGATTGAAATTGCTAAGAAATGTTTGATTAGCTATATGAGAGAAATGTCAATTATTAAATGAGTACTTATTGTTTACATGTAACTTACTAAGCTATTTGTAGCTTACACATTTTCTTATTTCCTTTGTTTTATAGTGACTTGAGCTTGTTCGAATTGGGGATCGTCGGAGCTCGTATCACACTATCATAGCCATCTCTGTATTATGTGTTTTTCCAAAATGTTTAAAACTATGGCATGTATAGAGTCTTAATCATTTTGAGCATGTTCTTATGATATGGCTAAGATTAGCTATTGAAATGGTTAGTAAAGATTATGTTATGGTGTTATGTATGTGTAAATGGTAGCTAATACAAAGAAGTAGTTTCTTTGACAGCAGCAGTGATATGAATGTGAAAAATAACCATAAATAGTAGAAATGTAATTAGAGAGTGAATGATATATAGAATTAAATATTATCGAGTCTATTTTTACATGAAAGAAACGGGGTAGGCAAAGGAATTTTATATTTTGAGATATTTGAATTTTAGTGAGACAGGGTCAGAATGGTTTTTGAAGTCACCTGTTCTAACTTTAGAAAATCATTATAAATTGTACATAAATAATTATGGGTCATTATTTATATGTATAGATTCCTCAGTGAGTCTATTTTCAAAAGAAACAAACGATAACCTTATATGAATTCTGTACGATGAGATAATTGATTTTAAGTGTCAAGAGGTCAGAACTGTCAAGTAGTGAAACAGGGGAGACTTTAATGAATAAAGTGTACTAATTGGCTAAGACAAAAATTGTAAAAATTTTATGGTAAGAAGGTATATGAGTCTAGTTTTAGGAAAAATTTACAGATTTAAATTTTTAGTTTTCTAACTTGAGATATAATTAAATTAGTGACAGTCGCGCAGGTGGAAAGATTTGCTATGAACAGTGAATTTAATTTTAAAAGCAAATTTTTATGCTCCGAATTGGTAAGTTAAATTGGATGACATCTCGTACTCGACTCCGGCGACGGACTCAAGTAAGGGGTGTTACACACATTCCTTACGGTGATGGAAATTCTGAGTTGTCAAGGCTTGGTTTCTTTTGCAGAGAATAACTTACCTCCTAATATAAAAAAGCCGAGAATTAGAAACTGTTAGAATTTGGAGTATTTGGTTGATGAAAAAGAAGATAATAAGAGTATGAGTAGTACCCTCTGTCTTCTTGAGGACTTGTCTATCTATAATTGTCCATCTCTAATGTCTTTGTCATCGAAGGGGCGCAAAAATATTTGCAATCAGCTTCAACTTCTTGATATTACTGACTGCTCAAAACTGAGTTGCCTATTTTCAAACACCAAGTTTCCCATTACGCTTAAACATTTGAGAATTGGAGAATGTCCGGAGTTGGAATACATAACCCAAGAGTTTGAGGAAACCGCTTGTCTTGAATCTATTCTAATTTTTAGATCTGGAATTAAATCCCTACCACGAGGACTAGACAAGCTCATCCATCTCCAGGAGATTTGGTTGTATTCGTATTCAAATCTGGTTTCTTTTGAAGAAAGTGGGTTGCTCACCACCAGCTTCAGAGCTTTCGTAGTTTTTGATTGTGGAAATTTTTACCCAATTTTTTTTAAAGTTTGAATGATCTGGGCATGCTAGCAATGTTAAAGCAATTGAAGGTAATATTAATCGAAACTCTGGTTTTGAATTCAGTTGGAATTGAGTAATGAATTTATGATTTTTCAGTGATGCACTAATGAACGAACTAGAATGAGTTTTATTGCTAGAATATAAAGTGATGATTCATGTTTTTAGATGGTTAATGTCACATTAAAAAGAACTATTCGATTAGTGATTTAGAGATGGTCACTATTATGTCTATAATGAGAATTTGATGACATTGTTGGTTTGATGAAAATTACCATATGTTGCCTGATTTCAGAGTTTAATGTATCTAATGGTACAAAAAGATCTGAGTTTAAGATAGTGTTGATGACTTGAGCTATTGAAAGATTGTGAGTAATTATTGATTGACCTGTGGGAAGGCAAGTGTAGTTAAAAATGCTTGTATGGAAAATCCTCGTTTATTTTGTGCATGTTAGTTATTCGATTGATTTTATTTGATGATGGTCTAATTTTAGATAAATAAAAAGCTAAAGTGATGTTTCCTTTGAAAGTTTGAGAAACTCATAAATGTGTTAGTAAGTGATAAGCTAAATGAGTATAACGAGGATCGATTTTTGATTCTGAATTTTAGATTGGACCTGATTTATGTTATTATTATTCTGAAATGGAATTCGTGTACCAAAGAATTCGGAGTTATGAAAATATTTTTTTATGAAATTAAATTGATTAGTGGTTCTAAAAATTTAGTGAAATAATTTCATGAAATTTGAAAGTACCTTCTTCTGGCAAGATTTTCGGGGAAGAAAATCCCTAAAGGGGGGAGAGTTGTAACAGCCTGATTTTAGGCCTAGTCAGAACAGTGGTTTCGAGACCACAAATTCCACGAGAAAAAATTTATTTTTATTATATTTTTATGGTCTACAATTTCATGGAATGATTTCGTAAAAATTTCGTTCAAAAATTTAGACGTTTGGGCACTCAATTTAGCCAAAAGGACTAAATTGTAAAAAGTGCAAAAGTTGAGTTCTACATGTTAGTAGTGTCCAATTGGTATAAAATTTTAAATTGGAGGTCCTTATATGGTAATTAGACCATTGGTTAAGTTGGTGGACAAAAATGGACATGAGATAAGTGAAATGGGATATTTTAAAGTTAAGGGCATTTTGGTAATTTGATAATTAAAATGAATTAAAAAGACAAAATAGGCCAAGTTTTGATCATCTTCAACCCCAAGGCCAAATTTAGCATGGGTAGAAGCCATAGTTAGGGTTTTCATGCTTCCAAGCTCCATGGTAAGTGATTCTAAGCCTCGTTTTTAATGTTCTTTACGTTTTTTAGGCCCCGATAACTTGATTTAGCTTATTCTAGCAATAATTTAACCTAGGGTTCATATTTGGAAAAATACCCATAGGTGAAATGTGTTTATTTTGATGTTTTATGGTAGAATATGGAGCTTGAAATTATGTTAAACCACTTTTGCTAAGCGATTTTAAGTGAAAACGAGTAAAACGACATAATCGGTAAAAATACCTAATGTTCATAAGTAAGTGTCAGAGTGGGAATTTGATGTTGCCATAGAAGGGGAAAATGTTCAGTATGCCATAAAACATAAGAATAAGAGATGAATTTTAATTTTCGAGCTTTGGGGCAAAAGGGTAAATATGCAAAAGTGTAGGGGCAAAATTGTAATTTTCCCAAAGTTTGAGTTAAGGTCTGTTTTGATGAATGTGCATGTTAAATAAGTCAAATGTGTTATTATAGTTCAAGAAAGAAGTGGAATTGACCTTGATTGGAGAAAAGAAAAGATTAATGACTAAATTGCTAAATTTCTATATTATTGCACCAACATAAGTTGTATGTAATTAATACATTGTTATAATTATTTTTGTTATATTTCGTGATAATATATGTGAAAGGGTTGGATATGAAATAGTTATATTAAAGTTAGAAATTTGAAATTGATAGTTGATTTGTTTAAAATCAGCTTGGTTTATGGATATACCAACGGCAAGTAATGGTTGAAGTGATTTAAATGAATTATTAAATTGGTTATGGAGTTGAGTGGAAAGATTGATATTATAATGTGCTATGGAGAAATTGTAAATTATTGGAAAGTAAGAATCTCTGTGAAACTGTCGGAATGGTAAAGATTTGAATAAGGTATCGATGAACACGTGTGTAGTACTGTGTGAAGGCTACTACGTGTATCGATAAATAATGGTCACATGTGTAGTACTAAGTGAAGGCTACAATGTGTACCGAGAAGCTTTGGTCACGTGTGTAGTACTGTGTGAAGGCTACTACGTGAACCGTAAAACTTGATCACGTGTGTAGTACTATGTGAAGGCTACTACGTGAACTGTAAAACTTGATCACGTGTGTAGTACTATGTGAAGGCTACTACATGTATCGAATGATAAAAGTAACATGGGTAGTACTGTATGAAAAACCCCAAATATTTGTTGTTATACCGACATGTTCAATGAGATATGAGTATGTGATTGGAACGTGATAAGTTGCAAAAGAGTGACTGAAGTGATGACGTATTGTATTGTGTTATAAAATAAATGGTTATAGAGCTATGTGAATGAGGGATGTTGGAATAGAATAGATTTGGATAGTGACAGTAATGTTAGTTTGAAAAATCACGAAGAATTATAGAAATTGAGTTAATGGTTGAATAAGACATGAAATTAAAGCTTAATGAGTCTACTTTCACATAAAATAGAAAGAATGGCCAAAGGAGTTATATATTTTGAGATATTGGAATTTTAGTGAGACAAGTTCTGAATGATTTCGAAATCCCCTGTTCTAACTTTGGAAAATCACTAAAAATTGTACAAAAATAATTATGGTTTATAATTTACATGCTTGAATTTCTCAATGAGTCTATTTTCAATATAAACAAACGGGAGCATCATTTAAATTTTGTACAAAGAGATAATTAACTTTTAGTGAAGAGGGGACAGAGCTGATGAGCAGTGAAACAGGGGAACTTTAAAGAATAAACTGTACTATTTGGCTGAACTAAAAATTCTGAAAATTTTATGGTAAGAAGATATGTGAGTCTAGTTTCAGGGAAAATTAACGGATCTTAATTTGGAGCTCTATATCTCTAGATAAAAATAATTTTGTGACTCTGACTCGGATAAATAGCTTTGAATATACATGTGAGTGAATAGTAAAATTATAGTTAATGTTGTTTAAGTGTGTTATACACATTAAGGATGTGGAATGGAGAGGAGGAGGAGGAAAATTGGAAAATATATGAATGATTTGAGTATAATGGGTCATATGCTCGATTATAATTAATAGATGATGAAATAAAAATGATGCTTATATTTGCACATTATTTGTCTTGGTTTAAGCTCATGTGGAAAAATAAAGTTTCATAGTATGTGTATATGGTATATTTGGAATATGTTTTAGCATGAAGTAATGTCATAAATGATTTATGAATTAACATATGTTGGTAAATTTAATTCAAGTATAAATGTTGCGTTCATCCATGCTTATAATGCTTATGTTATATGTTTATTTGGATAACATCTTTGATGTACATACTTAGGCTTTGGTCAAGTTGTGGCTGGATTATGCCACGATAAACTTATAAGTCATGCATTGAAATGGTAAGTGCCTAAATGGAAATATGCTTGTGATCATGACCGGGTGGTAAGGTTTAAATTGTGTAATCTCTAGTGAAATAGTTTATCATGTGGTTAGTTCCAAAAAGAATTATGTTTAAATGCACTAGCTTGCGACTATGGTTGAATGATATGTTTATGTCTTGTGTGATATGCATAGAAAATGGATGTGGAAAGGTAACGAAATAGTAAGTTCATATTTGAAGTGAAAAATGATGAAAAAGGGGATGATGATTTGAATTGATGTTGTTATTTAAGCTAAAGTGATATTTTTATTGCAAAATTGAGAATTTCATAAATGTGTTAATAAATAGTATAATCGATAAATGTTGAGTTAAATAGTAAATACGTATTAGTGTTCAACTTACTAATATTGAATTGTACGTGAATTATATGGAAATTGCTAATGAAATGATTTGAAATAAAGGAATTATTGTGGTACTGAAATGTACACTGGATTGAGAAATTGACTTGAATTGTGAACATGAGAATTGTGAATGAAATGAGATGAACAAATGGTAAAAGCTATAAGATTTGGTTGAATGATTATGTATTGAACCTGGTAAGCTCTATTTAGCAACTCAAATATAATAATTTGAAAGTTTTAATTTAGATAAATTTTTTTCAACTCGGTATAATAGGTTAAAAATGTATGTGTTCTAGTAATGCTTCGTACCCTATTCCGGCGTTGAATACAGGTAAGGGGTGTTACATTCAATTAACTGTGTACAATTGTTTGGCTGACATATCATTTCCATCTGAGGGTTTTCCTGCCAATCTCACATCACTTGCAATCTCAAATGCACCCAAAATTTATAGGTCACTTGTGGAATGGGGATTAAATAGACTCACAGTCACCTCTCTTCAAATATTGTGCATCGGAGGTGGAGGATGCTCAAACGTGGTGTCGTTACCAGAAGAAGGGATTGGAATGATGCTGCCTCCTTCTCTCACCCATATCATCCTTTCAGAATTTAAAAACCTGGAATCCATCGCCTCTCTTCAAGGATTGGAAATCAGTGATTGTCTCAAGCTAACATCTCTTTCGGAAAAAGACATGCTTCACTCGCTTGGCTTTTTACTTAATTAGAGGTGTCCGTTGCTGAAAGAAGAGTGCCCAAGCGATAAAGGACGAGAGTGGTCTAAGATTTCCCACATACCCCTTGTTCAAATTGATGGTAAAAGAGTCATCCCGAGGGAATCAAATTAAAAGATAGTCGCAAAATCTGTGATTGGTTTTTTTCAGAGTCATGGGAGAGGTACAAAAAACCATTTCAAACATTTCTAACTTTCCTTAGGAACAAGATAATAATAGCAATTAGTATAAATTTATTTATTGATATTTGCAGGCATTGAAAGCTAAGTTGGCGTGGAAGTGGGCTTTCAGAAAGATCCTTTGAAGGAAAAGTAAAAAGATGTCACTTCTCTTCGGTATTTGTATATAACCATCCTGATGCCATTGAAGAGAATTTTTGTGATTTTGGAGAATATTTTGGATTCTTAGATGTGATGAATTTGATATGGTTTAAATCATATGATATAAGCATGTGAAACATTGCTTATTTCCATCATTTTGCAGTATTGCTGTCTGATCTTTCTTATATATTTATTTATTTTTAAAGGTGATGAAAGCTAAATCGACGAGGTAGTGTTGATTTCAGAAGATCTGTTCAAGAAAACTAATGAAGACATGGGGTAGAGAGTTGGAGAATAAACAAGGAAAAAAGAAGTCGAAGAGAGGGTGCTAGACTTTCTTCGATCTTAGAAAAAGTTTGAGCAACTCATCATTAAGAATTGCGGTGGTCAAAATTCTCATCTTGGATGGCAGATTCTTGTTTCAAGAATTTGTCAGCTTCGCAAATGTAAAAGATGTGATGAATTTGGTATACTTTAATATGAGCTTGAAATTATATTTAAACCATATAACATGCTTATTTCCATCATTAATTTTGCATGATTCCCGTCTTATCTTTCTTTCTCATTTTGCATTAGTAAAGTGTTTGATTGGATCTGCAGAGTATCCTTTGTTAGACATCGTTAAACACATCCTGGTGACATTGCTATGCCAATCCTAAGTTTAGTCAATCTTTTTAAAATTTTCAAAGACAAAGTATAAATGTTGATGAGATGTTATTGGCATATTGTGATGGAGTGTCCCTTTGCAAAATTACCACACTTCAATGGGTGGAATTTGTCATTTAGTATTTTGTAAAAGGCTAGTAAAAGGGTGGGTGGTGTTTCAGTATTTTCAGATGTTTGTAAACTGTTTTTTTTGGCTTTGGGGTTTAATTTTGTAGTACCATTAGGTCATCGGTTTTTCTATAATGTGAGCTTTGTCTATTGTAATCTCGTGTTCACTTTTTTATTCTGGCAATGGAATTATTCCCAAAGTACGTATATTATTTTGATCTTTATTTTTTTATTTTAATTTTTGTATATACTACTTTGATATAATACGGATGAATAAGATGAACATCAATATAAATGAGTTTAATTTGACATTAAACTTCAATCTTATAACATTTTCCTTATTTTGAATATATAGTTTTATTTATTCATAAAAATTATATTTATTTAAAAGTAAGATCAGTTTAACTCAATTAATTAGTTGAATTGGCCTGAAGATTTTTGTATTCATTTATTAAAAATTTTTTATTCAAATTTAATTTTAGTCGATATAGTCTTAGCTCGAGTTTGAGCGTTCTGAGGCACATTTATCCTCTTATTCAATAGTTGGAGTGAGTTATATATAGTTCTAAGTATTGTATTTATCCTCTTATATACTTCAGCCAATGCAAGTCGTAAAGTATCAAAGAAGATTTTTGTCTTTCTTTTAATTGTCATGATCCTTTTTTGCTCAATTGAAATAAAAAAAAAATCAGCTTGAGGCTTATTTTAAAATATGGAAGTTTTGATTTTAAGAAAAGTGTGGATTTTATTTTAAAAAAAAAAGGAGTTGTCACTAGATATTTTTGGTTAGGTGTGATCGATTACCTATAAAATCACATTTTATAATGAAATTTTAAAGTCTCTCTAAAATTGACAATTTTTAGGTATGCGTTGAAATCCAAAGAAAAAAAAAGATTCGAGAGTCAATTACGCGTATGAAGGGTTATAGCACCATTACGACTACCAAAATTGGTACATTATTGATTACGTGTTGTATGATAATTCTAAATTTAAGGAAATATGTTGATGATTTTGAAGAGAGAAATAGAAAATGTGTCTTAGGAAAAGCGTTTTCTACAAAACTCATTTTCTTTTGACAAATTAGTATATTTTTTACAATATATTTATTAAAGAGAAATTGAACTCAAACACTAAATAATAAAACTACTAACATTTAACCATTTGACTAAAAAAAGCTAATATGTCAAAAGAATATACATTTGTACAAAAGATTTTTTCTAAGATGTGTTTTCTGTTTCTCTTTCCAAAATAGAATTATTTTCCCAAATTTAGGAAATATCGATCTAATTCCCTAACTTTTTTTTTATTTCGACATTTTTATCTAATTTTCTCATTCTAATTTTCTATTTCACTTTTTTTTCCTTTTTCCCTTTTTTTATTCTCTCCTGTTTCAATTTTATTTCTTTCTTTTCTTCCTATTCTCTTTCTCTCTTTCCAAACCTTAGCTGTCGCCGGCAAGCACCATAGCCGCACTCCGGCATTTGTTCTTCGGTCCAAATAATGGCATTGGTCAACTCTTTTCCTCCTTCTCTTTCATTTCCAAATAATAAGTTGTGTCGTCACTGCTTGTTTCGATGATGTCGCTGATCGGAGAAGCCACCAAATGATCCACATTTCCTTTCTCTCTCCCGTTTCTTTTCTACTTTACTTTTTTTTGTTTTTAAAGCCCTTGATTGCCGTTTCACTGCCATTGCTCTCCGTGGTCGAACCGAGCCACCACCGTCAATGGCCTTGCCTCTAGTTAACATGCACTACTGCTCAGCCTCTTGTTTCTTTCCTTTTTTTTTTTACCGTCGCCTCTCCTGTCTAATTGAAAAGTCTAAAATATAGAGTTATATTTAGCACTTCTAGACTGGTAATTCATGCAAATTTTAAGTGTTTGATAACAAATTTTGGGATTTTTATGACAACTTTGTCCTGTTAAATGATACTAAGATGAATTTGCTAATTTGATCATTTTATACACTAAAACACATGATTGCAATTTTTGAGACAGTTGATGCATTGGAAGAAAAGATAGTCTTGAAGCTCACCCTTTTGGTGCTTAATGTTATTGCATTTCTACAACACAAGCCATGTAGAAGAGGGTTGATATATGGTCATCTTTGGACCCAATTAAAGGCTTATTAGACTTTGAAAATTCTCTTGACCCAATTAAAGAATTGGGTCAGCAAAAATGGATAGCTTGCTAAGGAGATAAGAGCCTAAACCATCCATTAAGGAGGAGAAGTCCCAACTGTCTATAGAGCTGCCCAAATCAACCACCCAAGACTTAGTAAAACATTTAAAATCAACCACAAAATTCTCATATGTGACCTTCCTACTCCTCTCCTCATTTTAAGGTTTCTTTCCCACGAATCAAGCAAAAATTTCAAAGTTATCCACTCACTCATTTGAAGGCTCTCATTTGCTAAAAATAGCAAATCTTTACAAGTATAAATAGCCCTAGCTATTCACTCATTGCACTCATTCCTCACTCACCATCTCTTTTCCCATTCTTCATTCTTTCACTTCCCATTTGAGCGAGCAATACAAGAGTTTGAGAGACGCATTGTAGAAGTTCTTTGAGTAGCAAAATTTGGAATCTTAAAAATAATTGTGTGAAGGAGCAAAGCAGAAGGAAGGAGGAAAAGGAACACAAGTTGAGTTATAGAGAAACACCATATTTGTCTTCTAGTTACTTTCCTCTTCTTTTTTTTTTTAACTTTTTAATTTGTTATGAATTGATGAACATGATTGTTAAATATTTTCTCTTTCAATTTAATTAACATGACTTAATTTTGTTGTTGTTAGATTTATTGCATTCTTTTAACTTAGATTGTTAAAATTTTGTTAATGATGTTATGTGCCTTGGTTGGTTATTCATTCAGATAAAATCATGAGCATGTTATTCATACATTATAAATGTAGGGAAGCAATCCAATTAACTATTTAATCCAAGCAAGATTTGCAACACCCCTAATCCATCTCTTTCGTTAGATTAGGGTTACAGAGCATTCCTACACTAAACAGAACATTCATCATCAAAACAGAAACAATTATGCAATTCAAGAACTATCATTGAATAAATCAATAAAAATAACAAAATTCAAATCACTTAAACAATATTAGCAAATTAATATACAATTAAATGTTAAAAATAACATATATGCCATAAAATGTACTTTTAAAAAATATATATGCTATACAATTAAAATACTATTATTACCATATAAAAATAATATTTTAAACTTAGATATATATGGGCGTGTGAAAAGCTATAAAAAAATTAGATTTGTATGTAACTGTTTGTAATTATCTGCACAATTAATCTAATTTTTATTCTGTAGTTAGTTGCTCTAATTACACTTGGGAACATTTGGTTAGTTGAATCTTACATTACAGTTTGTAATATTACATTCTTAAATGAGATTACGGTGTTTGGATTCTTGAAAATTTTGGTCATCTCATTCTCACATTCTTGAATAATGTCAAGATATCATTAGTAAAATATAATTTTGTTATAGTTCATTTATTAGGTTATCTCAGATTCCGGATTGAAAACAAAAGTTAACATTTATTTTTATTATATTAGTGAATATAATTTTCCCAGAATAAGTGTAATTAAAAACCAAAATGGTTTTTTTTTCTTCTTTTTCTTTTCTCTCTTAACTTTTAAAAACCTTAGTTTAACTTTTTCAATTTTTTCATGATGGAAAAAAATAAATCACAGATTGTGAGTAATGCATAAAAAAATGTCATAAAACAAAAATTAATAGAAAATTATGTGAATGTGATGATTAAAGGTTATGATTATCACTCCATTTCCGAAACATTAAAATTATATATATGTATATATATATATATATATCACAACTATTTTGTGAAATTTTTAGTTTCAATCAAAAAAACAAACCATATAAATATGTTATCATACTTAAATTTAAAAATTGTTGAACTGAATTTATATGATAAATTAAGGTGTAATAAAAATTAATTTCTTAAATTATTATACTTTTATAAATAAATTTATCATTTTATTTAAGCCACTAGACGATTAATGTAACACCCCTCAGTTGGCTTGGTCGCCGGACTTGAGTTACAGGATGCTACATCACTATTGAAACTTTATCACATGCACACATAGTTTCAAGCAAGATCAGTTTCATGAAAATTTACAACATTTACAGAGGTGTTCGCGGCTAAACAATCATACAACTTCAGAAACAGTTTAATATGTGTTTAAGGACCATTGAGCAAATCTTCAAAGAAATCAGTGTAAGTATCGATACACAAACTAATGTATTGATATTTTGTAAAATGAGTATCGATACTAACAAGAAAAATGATACCAACTTAGCATTTTGTCAATTCTTGAATCCAAACATTTTATCAATAGTCAAGCACAGGTATGGATATTTTTACCCTAAGTATTGATACTTAAGCACTATCATTTCAACATTGAGATATCGATACTTATAACTTGAATATTGATACCTTTGTACAAATCGACAAAAATACGAAAAAATAGGGCAAAATTCGTGCTCAAACATTTTCCTTTTCAACATGCATCCTCAACACAATGGGTGAGTTTGGATGGGCGGTGCATTTACCTATGATTAGTGTAAAAATTACAGTGGCGGTAAGATTAGATACTGTAGTGATATCTAACATCCAATTGACCATACTTATAACCCAAAACTACATCAATACTTCAACAATTCAGACCCAAATAAAACCAATAAAATAAGGATAACATCCAACAACATTCTAAAATTCCAAAATCATAATATTATTGGACATCCACCTCTCATCCCGACCTCGGCCCCATCCTCCAACCCCGAGGTCGACTGCTGTTTTCCCAATTATTGGTAGATAATATTATTGTATTAGAACTAAGATTTTATATTATTGGCTGAGTATTAAGTGACCATCTATTCTTCCCACACGTAGCTTCAGCTATTTAGCTTGGACAGCATCTCAAATTATTTGTTATTTTAATCTTAATTTACGCTATAAATTAGTGTCGCTTTGGCCGAGTGGTTAAGGCGTGTGCCTGCTAAGTACATGGGATTTTTCCCGCGAGAGTTCGAATCTCTCAGGCGACGTTAAAATTTTTGTCAACCCCAGATGAGATGCCCGCCACCGGCGACGTCAGGGGCGGGTATTGGTGTTGATGGAGCCTTCTTGGACAGTTGCGTTCTTGGTCTCCTCTGTTGAGGTTTTCTTCCTATGTTGGCAGTGCTGGGAGTTTTGTGGTGGTTTAGCGACGGCTTCATTCGCATCTCGTTTAGCCTTTCGAGCTTACAGAATTTAAAAGTACCTTCTCATATGATTGTTTCTTCAAACGTTGCAACTGCGCATACGCTTCTTGTTGGATGTCATTTGCAGCTTTGAACTGGTACTGCAATTCGCTTAACTTTTCGGTTTCCTCATGGTATTTTCTCTTAGCTGCCTTAGTGATCGCCTCAGCGTTTTTCAGGTTGGCTTCCTTCTTTAAAGACAGTAGAAACAGAAGAATAGAATAAGCAACCAAAATATAAGTAAGTTGAATTTTTTTCCCTCTCGAGATTTCCATCATCATACCCAAATATTCTAGTCGAATGTTTTTTGACACAGCTCGGATTTGCATACACAGCTCGAGATTTCCTTCTTTAAACACAGCTCGCTTTACAAGAAATGGAAGTCTTAAAAGAATAGCACATTTCCATGATAAATATATATTCTCATATTATGCATAGAAACTTTGATCATGCCCAATTGTTTCTTAATAGATTTAACGTTTCCTTTTGGGATTTTGAAGAAAAAGTGGTATGATGTGGAATAATGAAATACTTTTTGTTGACAGTTGTGCAAGTTGTGAATGGATTGTTGAATTTTTTGTTCAATCCATGGCAAACTTTACAATAAAAAGGAAAAACATTTCTATTTTAAATGACAGTTAGGTTTTAGTGGTCAAAATGGTTAAATTCTTGATGGTTTTGCCAATTGGCGACCTAAGATTTCCATGATTAGATGTTGGAGTTTTGGCAGCAAAACAAAAGCAAAAACAAAAGAGAGCAGAAGCAAAATCGAGAGGAAAGAGTTTGAACAGGAAGATAACTGAAAATTCTCATTGATTTCATTAAAGCAGAAGCAAAATCGAGAGGAAAGAGTTTGAACGGGAAGATAACTGAAAATTCTCATTGATTTCATTAAAAAATATAAAATATATGTAAGTTGGATGATAATTGGACAGTTACCTAATGACATGGATAGTTTAATTAAAGGTAAACTCACAGTTTATCAAAATCAAGGCCTCAGCCGACTAAAGTCGGCAACTTAGAGTACTAGATATTTAGGTTTTAACACTTTTTCTTTAGTTTTAAAACCTTGGCCTTACCATATCACCTAGATAATTAAACCAAGGAAATATACCTAAAAAGAGAAACATATATAAAGAGAACAATAATGGAGGTAACTAAGCTAAGGGTTGTTTTCCTTTTTTCTTTTTTCACCCTAATTCCAAAGCTATGGGCAAATATTGCTGAATTTGATGATTTTTGGAAGCAACGTGAAGAAGAAGCCTGGAAGATTGCTCTAACAGCTTATGAACGGTGCCCAGAAAATGTTACCAGTCACTTGAACTATCATGTTAACAAGTAAATTATAACTTTCTTTTGAAATTACATATATTGAAATTTGAAATATAGAATCGAATGTAACAAATTAAAAATATCTACAAGGACTAATTAAGCTAATTAAACTCTTAGTTACTCTTGCTTCCATTACTGTCTATGTCAAATAGCAATCTATCATATTTGTATTTTGGACCATTAACTCATAATGTTATTGAGTTGTAATAATCATAGGCCTTTAGCTTAATGATAAAAATATCATTATTTAGATGGATTAAAGCCAATGGTTCCAATGTTAGTTCCCTTAACAAGTTACCATCTCCTGAAACTTTCTCAATTTGTATGTTAAATGCAGGCATTATATATTATATTAGATAATTTGTTGCAGGGTTCTTAAAAAAACTTTGTCCAACCAACCCTTAGAATTTAAGGATGTTATTACTAATAGCACGAGAAGATCCTTGAGGGACAAACATAAGAACACTAGTCCATGCATGACGATCAATCCAATTGATAGGTGCTGGAGATGCAAGAAGAACTCCAAGAATCGCAAAAGACTATCAAAGTGTGTCCTTGGTTTTGGCCACAAAATCCGGGGAAGGGAATACGGGAGAATAGTATTTGGTTGCCGATAATTCTGATGATGATGTTGTAAATCCTAAACCAAGAACTTTACGTCACGCTGTGATTCAAAAGAGACCATTATGGATAATTTTTGCTCCTGATATGAACTTTAAGTTATCACAAGAGCTAATGGTTAAAAGCCATAAAACAATTGATATGGATAATTTTTGCCCATGATATGAACATTAAATTATCACAAGAGATAATGGTTCAAAGCCATAAAACAATTGATAGTCGTGGATCAAATGTTTATATAGCATATGAATGTGGCATTACACTTCAATTTGTGCACAATGTCGTAATTCATAACATTCATGTTCATCGCACTGTTAAAAGTAATGGTGGCCTAATAAGAGACTCTGAAGATCATTATGGTTATCGCACAGTTGGCGATGGAGATGGGATTTCCATATTTGGATCATCAAGGATTTAGCTTGATCATATTTTCATGTCTGAGTGTCAGGACGGACACATTGATGCAATATAAGGTTCCACTGCCATTACCATTTCAAATTGTCATTTCACCCCATCATGGTCATGTAAGTTTTATCTTAAAATACTCAACATGGTACACATTTTGTAATCTAGTTTTCAACTAAACATTCTTGGATTTTTCTTTCAGGTGATCTTGTTAAGTGCAAGTGATACCTATTCTAAAGATCAATATATGCAAGTCGCACTTGCATTCAACCTTTTTGGAAAAGAATTAATACAAAAAATGCCATTTTGGAAAAGAATTGATACAAAAAATGCCTAGATGCTGATGGGGATACTTTCATGTTGTCAACAATGACTACACTTATTGGAAATTGTATGCCATTGGAGGTAGCATGCATCCCACTATTATTAGCCAAGGCAACAGGTTCATTGCTCCAGATAACCCCCTAGTTAAAGAGGTAAATGAAAATATAACAAATTAATCGATAACATTTATTAATTTTATATAGTGGTAAGCACAATGCAATTGAAAATGTACCTACGATTATACCACTAAATTGTTTTTGTTCAATGCATTTCTATAGATAACCCATAGGAACTATGCACCAGAGTCAGAATGGAGGAATTGGATATGGAGAGCAGAAGGAGATCTATTCATGAATGGAGCATTTTTTTGTAACATCTGGGCCACCCTCACCTCCCCATTTCAAATTCAAAAAGAAGGATATAATTAAAGCTATGTCTGCAACATTTGTTGGAAGACTCACTAGATTCTCTGGGACTCTTAAATGTAAGGAAGGAGTTAAAGTGCTAGAAATAACTCTTAGTTCTACAAAAGTTCGCAACGATTTGTTTTTCTTTGATGCATCAAGAAATTTAGATCTCCTTTGAAAATGTGAGTATGGTATGGGTTAACAGGATATATAATGTATTAAATTTTCTTAAATTTAATAAAATTAATGCATTAGATGTAAAAATTTCTAGACTAATTTTTAAAAGGGTAAATTACACCAATAGTCACTCAACTTTGATGTAGTTCACAAAACAGCTACTCTGGTTTCAATTCAATCACTCAACTTTCAAAAAATGATAAATTGGTCACTACCATTACAAATGTAACAGAAAGTTGAGGTGTCCCGTTAACTTGCCATGTTGGCATCCCATGTGGAAAACAGCCTCTACAACATCCCCTATTAACTTGTAGTTGTAGAAGAAGAAGAATAAAGAGAAATAAAGAAAAAAAAATTCCCTACTCAGGTCACCTTTGATTCATCCAGGGCGGCCTCTACACCATCCCCAATCTCTTACCTTACAAGAATTCGACCCTCTCCCCGACCACCCCTTTCCCTTTGCTAATTATTTCGTGTTTCTAGATCACTGAAAAAGGCAAACCATAATAAAGTAATTTTTTGTTAATTTTTTTGAGAAAAATTTGAAACACGAAATTGAGAATCAACAAAGTAATCCTACACGATGTTGTGTGTGGACGGTGGGCTAACAAGAATCTTCTTCAACAAGAAACCTTGCATCCCACTATTATTATTAGCCAAGGCAATAGGTTCATTGCTCCAGATGACCCCTTAACTAAAGAGATAAATGAAAATATAACAAATTAATCAGTAACATTTATTAAATTTGTATCGTAGTAAGCACAATGCGACTGAAAATGTACCTATGGTTATACCACTATATTGTTTTTTTTCTATGCATTTCTATAGATAATCAATAGGAACTATATACATCCGAGTCAGAATGAATGAATTAAGTGTGGAGATAATAAGGAGACCTGTTCATGAATTGAGCATTTGTTAGAACAATTGGGCCACCCTCACCTCCCCATTTGAAATTCAAATATATATATATATATATATATAATTAAAGCTAAGCCTATTACATTTGTTGGAAGACTCACTTTGAATATATATGACGAAATTATTGCAAGTTTAAACACATAATAAGAATGATTGTATTATTGCATCTTTAATCAAATAAAATTTAGAAATCAAACATTTTAAAATGTTATGTAATCTAAATTAAAGAAAAATACCATATACACCTAAATATTATCCTTATACTATATTTCAAATTGCATTTTAATCCTTTTATTAAAAAAGTTTGAAAATTTCGATCCTATCTACGTTAGAGGAACTAAAATAGTCTATTCATAAAAAAATTTGCCTTAAAACATTCATATTGGTATTAACGAAAATGCAGCGCCTAGTACATTTTCTTACTTTTGGATTAGTCATGCCACAATATTTTAGACAATTTAGTTTGATACTATTCATGCAATGGTGTTCCAAAAATTGGGCACTGCAGATTTTCTCTTTTGTTACTTGGCCTTTCAATATTTTTCCAACCCTTTTCAATGTGAAAAGTTCTATTTATCAAGTCCGTGATGCATCATGGATCCAAGATCACAAATTTAAATTTGGAAGTTGATACAATAATATGATAATAATAGTGGTTTACGAGGATGCTCATTTTTTCTCTTGTGAATAGCTAGTCCAGGTTGATATTGTGTTAGCAGCATCTTTAGGTCCTTATTTCTGTATTTTCAGGTTGATATTGATTTCGAGAAAGAGCCTACAGGGACAGGAAAATCGGGGAAAAGTATATATTTCAAGGATATATGGCCTAGTAATGATGAGATCGCACAGGTAAATAATCTGTGAAGTCACTTGAAAGTTGACAGTGTTGCATACTATTTTGAGCCCAAATGACGTGGAATTTTGTAACGTGACAGGTTGTTCAATCTAGTGTGTTGCCTGATATGTTGAAGAGCACCTATGAAGCCATCACAAAGGGCAACCTGATGTGGAATCAACTTTCCGTCCCTGCTTCCACGCTTTATTCTTGGGATCCAAACTCAACATACATTCACGAGCCTCCATATTTCAAAAACATGACCGTAGAACCACCAGGCCCGCATGGAGTGAAAGATGCCTATTGCTTGCTCAATTTTGGTGACATTATTGACATTATTACCACCGACCACATCTCTCCTGCAGGTAGCATCCAAAAGGATAGCCCTGTTAATATTAATATTTATAGTTAGATATTAATATTTAATAATGAAACAATAAACAAGTTTTGAATGATTTATTAAATGAATTTTTAATGAATGATAAATGAGTTTGTTCATAAACATAAATTAATTGAACAAGCTTTGTTTGTACTCAATATATTTAATAAATGAGTTTGTTTGTTTGTTCATTTATTTAGCTTAACAATCGAATATCAGTGAATAAAAATTAGATTGTTTTCAATATTCATTTATAGCCCTATGCAACGGTAAAAGATATATTGTGCTTTCAATGGGAGACACAAGATTAAATCTTGAAAATAATATTATTGGAAGGGATAGTTACATATCTCAAATGTGGACCATAAAACAGGCATGAAGAATAATAAAAAAAATATAAAGAAAGTTTAAAAAGTAAAAATTTTCCAGAATAATAATTTTGAGGAGTTAAATAAGTTAATTTATGATTCAAGTTTATTTTAATAAAGTATTTATTATTATTATTATTTTACTTTGAATTTTTTTAATTTTATGTGCTATGACATTTAATTAATTATATTGTAGCAAGATTTTAATGTAACATGTTTAATTTTTTAATTTAACTTGAACAATTTCACTCGATTTGGTTCGACTTGAATTTTATTTCACTTGACTCGATTCGAAAAAAATTCAAATAGAGTTAGAATAATAAAATATGATTCACGAATTCAATCAATATGAAAATTTTTCACTCAATTTAATCGATCGTTCACTCCTATCCATAGATGTCAAGGTACTACAATCATGACAAATAATTACTTTGATTCCAATAGGTATGAAAAACTCATTGATATTAACAATTACATTGAACTTGACTCTTATGAGTGTTAAAATATTCCTAAAAAACATATTTCAAAAAACAATTTTGAAGATACAGATTTTAATAAATAATCAATACATTTATAATATCAAAATAAAAAAATAAAATAATTAAGATAAATTTAAACTTAAACTTAAAATTAAAAATAATAAAAAATAATTAATAAGTTCTGGTCTTTAACTAAAAAACTCAAATCCATTGAATAAAATTAATTTATTGTATGGCGTAAATAATTACAATTAAATTAATTTACAAAATATAATGTATTTCTTTTCAATGAGATTCTCTTTTGATTAAAATAAAATAAAGAAATTGGAGGGTCCAATCCTTCCAAAAACTCTGACCTGTTTTCCACTTTCTTGTGTTTTCCATCTCATTTGTCTCTATTCGTTGACTTCAACTCCATTCCCTGTTAACCCCAATTATACACAATCCAATCTCCCCTTCCTTCTTCATCTCTCTCTTCGATTTCTTTGTCCCAATACCACCATGTCTGTCATTGGAGAGGCTGCTCTTTCTGCCTTTTTGGAGCTGTTGTCTGCCAAGTTGCTTGACTCTGTACTCAACCTTGTGGCCGATCACCGGCAAGTCCACCAGCAACTCAATCTGTGGCAATCCATATTACCCGAGATCAAAGCAGTGTTAAACCATGCAGAGGAGAAGCAGATCAAGGACGAGGGTGTCAAGAATTGGTTGGACGATCTCCAAGACTTAGCTTACGATGTGGATGACGTCTTGGACGAGTTCGCTTACCAAGAGTTACGTCTCAAGCTCCAAAAAACTCAAGCACAAGCCAGCTCTAGTAAGGTACGGAAACTCATTCCAACCTGCTGTACTGGTGGTCATTTCTCTCCACTCTCTTTATGTTCAATGCTAAGATGATTTCAAAGATACAAGCAATCACTGATAGACTGAATAGTTTGAACACTCGAAGAAGTAGTTTGGGGTTGAGTGAGATCATGTCTCAAGGCGCAACTTCCAAGGGAAACAAACCCAGGCTGCAACCAACTTCCTTGATGGATGGAGCTGTGGAGTATGTTGGTAGAGCCGATGAGAAGCAAGAAATGCTTGAGTTGCTCAAAAGTAACAATTCCGATGGAGTTTGTGTCCTTTCCATCGTTGGCATGGGAGGGATGGGGAAAACAACTCTTGCTCAGCTTGTTTACAATGATCCCAGCATTAAGGAGTCTTTCGATCACAAGTCCTGGGTATGCGTTTCTGATGACTTTGATGCTGTTAACATAACAAAGACGATTTTAAGATCCCTCGATGCTGACTCACCTGATGAGAATGACTTGAACTTGCTTCAAGTCAAGTTGAAGGAGAAGTTATCCGGGAAAAGGTTCTTGCTTGTTTTAGATGACATTTGGAACGAGAGTTACAGTGATTGGACCATCTTACGGGCTCCTTTTGGAGCAGGAGCCAAGATTATTGTAACAACTCGACTCCAAAAGGTTTCATCTAATGTGGATTCGGTGAAAGCGTTTTACTTGGATAAACTCTCGCATCATGATTGTTTATCCATATTTGCTCAGCATGCATTGAAAGCAAGAAACTTTGATGGGCATCTCCAATTTAAAGAAATTGGAGAGAACATAGTGAGAAGGTGCAACGGCTTACCTTTGGCAGCAAAAGCCATTGGAAGCTTATTACGCACAGTTACGGATCATAGTGAATGGGAAAAAGTATATGAGAGCGAGATATGGGTCTACCAGAAGATCCATGTGGCTTAATTCCAGCTTTGCGATTAAGCTACCATTATCTTCCGCCTCATTTGAAACGATGCTTTGCATACTGCTCCATACTTCCTAAAGATTATGAATTTGAAGAAGAAGAGATAATCTTGTTATGGAGAGCAGAAGGTTTCTTGCAATCAAAAGCTAAAATTCAAGGCAAAGGTCTTGGAAACCAATATTTTCAAGATCTAGTGTCAAGGTCATTTTTTCAAAGATCTAATGAAGACAAATCCTGTTTCGTGATGCATGATCTTATGTCTGATTTAGCTCAATTAGTTGCAGGAGAAATATGTTGCAGACTGGAGGGTGAAAAGCAGCAACAGTTTTCGCATCGTTCTCGCCACTCAGCTTATGTTATCAATGATCCGTATCAGAGTGTGAAGAAGTTTGAGGCATTTTATCAAATGACTTCTTTACGTACTTTCTTAGGCTTAATGGCTCCAAGATATGAGGTATTCTATTTATCTGAGGTTGTCTTGGATGATTTATTGCCAAGACTTGGCTACTTAAGGGTTCTTTCTTTGGGTGGGTATGAGATCTCTGATTTGCCCGACTTTTTTGAAAATTTACAACATCTACGCTACTTAAAATTTTCTAGAACCCGAATCAATCGTTTACCTGATTCTTTGTGTACTCTTTATCATTTGGAGACTTTAATCTTAAGAGGTTGTCGAAAGCTCAAAAATTTACCCTCGAAGATCGGAAACCTTGTCAACTTGCATTTTCTTGATATTAGAGGTGCGGATTCAATAGAAAGGATGCCCTCCGGATTTGATCAGCTAACTCAGCTTCAAACGTTATCTAATTTTGTTATAGGGGAAGGTGATGGACGTCTTATTAGAGAATTGAAAAATTTGTCAAACCTTAGAGGTAATTTTTGTCTTTCTGGATTGGAGAATGTTAATGGTCAAGATGCGAGGGAAGCTAAGTTAAATGAGAAGCTAGGGATTGATGGGTTAGAACTACAATGGGGTACAGACTTGGAGAATAATACAAGGAAAACAGAAGTTGAAGAGCGGGTGTTGGACTTTCTTCATCCTCCGAAGAAGCTTGAGCAACTCATCATTGAGAATTACGGGGGTGTAAAATTCTCATCTTGGATAGCAGATTCTTCCCTCAAGAATTTGTCGTCTTTGAAGCTTCGCAATCGTAAAAACTGCAAGTCACTACCATCAGTTGGAAGGTTGCCATTGTTAAAAGATCTTTCAATTATTGGTTTCGATCAAGTACAGAAGATTGGTGTTGAGCTCTTCGGAGAAGATCAATTGAATCCATTTGCATCATTAGAGATTCTGTCTTTTGAGAGTCTTCCAAACTGGAAGGAGTGGGACACTTGTGAAGGAGACAATAAGGTTTTGAATCTCCCCAGCCTTCGTGAGCTTTCAATCAAAACCTGTCCTCAATTGTTGGGAAGGTTGCCTAGCCATCTTCCTTCCTTGCAAAATCTTGAAATTCATAGGTGTACGAGTTTGGTAGTACCAATATCAAGTTTACCGTCACTGTGTAAATTCAGTATACAAGGGTGTGCAGAACTGGTGGATGATTGCTCTTCTCCTGCGAAGGAGCTTTCCTCTTTGCAAACTTTGTCTCTTTCTAACATTTCAAAGTTTAATATTCCAGCAGATAGGACAATGTTGAGGTTTGGAAACTCAGAACATTTTTGCAATTGATGGTTGGGAGGAGTTGGCATCTCTATCACGGAATGGGTTTAGTTTAGTTGGACATTGTTTCATTACCGTTTCGCGTTGTCCTCAACTGCAGTCTTTGGAAGCCAAGGAAGCCGAATTGCAACCTGACAAGATTTCACGTGTTGAATCTCTGCGGATATATGACTGTGAAAGGCTCAATAGACTGCCACAAGTCTTACATGAGCTCATATTTCTTACAGTGATGAAAATTGATAATTGTCGAAGCTTGGTTTCTTTTGCAGAGAATAACTTACCTCCTAATTTAAAAACGCTGGGAATTAGCAACTGTGAGAATTTGGAGTATTTGGTTGATGAAAAAGAAGATAATAAGAGTATGAGTAGTACCCTCTGTCTTCTTGATGAGTTGTCTATCTATAAGTGTCCATCTCTAATGTCTTTGTCATCGAAGGGGCATAAAAATATTTGCAATCATCTTCAACTTCTCGAAATTGACCAGTGCTCAAGGCTGAGTTGCCTATTTTCAAACAACAAGTTCCCCATAACGCTTAAACATTTGATAATTGTGGGATGTCCAGAGTTGGAATACGTAGCCCAAGAGTTTGAGGAAACCGCTTGTCTTGAATCTATTAATATTACAGTTTCTGGAATTAAATCTCTACCACGAGGACTAGACAAGCTCAAGCATCTCCAGGAGATTTCGCTGGTTTTGTGTTCAAATTTGGTTTCGTTTGAAGAAAGTGGGTTGCCCAGCACCAGCTTCAGAACTTTCAATGTTGTTGATTGTGGAAATTTTGGAGCCCTTCCTAAGTGCATGGCCAGCATCACCTCCCTTCGACGATTAAGTGTGGACAACTGTTCGGCTGACATATCATTTCCATCGGAGGGATTCCCTGCCAATCTCACATCACTTGAAATCTCAAACGCACCCAAGATTTATAGGTCACTTGTGGAATGGGGATTAAATAGACTCACCTCTCTTCAAGAATTGAGCATCGGAGGTGAAGGATGCTCAAAAGTTGTGTCTTTCCCAGAAGAAGGGATTGGAATGATGTTGCCTCCATCTCTCATCCATATCACGCTTTTCCAATTTGAGAACCTGGAATTCATGTTCTCCGAGGACTTTCAAGACCTCGCCTCTCTTCAAAGACTGGTAATCAGTGAATGTCCCAAGCTAACATCTCTTCCAAAAAAAAAGGTGCTTCTCTCGCTTGAATATTTACATATTTACAGGTGTCCGTTGCTGCGAGAAGAGTGCTCAAGTGATAAAGGACGAGAGTGGTTTAAGATTTCCCACATACCCCTTGTTCTAATTGATTTAGAAATAGTCATCCCAAGGGAATCAGCTTGAAAGATGAGCCGCAAAATTTGTGATTGGTATCTTCAGAGTGATGGGAGAGGTATTAAAAACCATTTCAAACAAGTCTAAGTTTCCTTAGGAACAAGATAAGAATAGGAATCAGTATAAATTTATTGACTGATATTTGCAGGGATTGAAAGCGAAGTTGGGGAGGAAGTGAGGCTTCAGAAAGATCCTTTGAAGGAAAAGTAAAAAAGATGTCACTTCTTTTGTTGAAAATTTCAAAGATGTTATTGGCATACAGTTCAATGGGTGGAATTTGTCATTTAGTGTTTCAGATGTTTGTAAACTTGTTTCTTGTTAAAAATTTCAAAGACAAAAGTATAAATGTTGATGAGATGTTATTGGCATACAGTTCAATGGGTGGTGTTTCAGTAGTTTCAGATGTTTGTAAACTTCTTTCTTCGCTTTGGGGTTTAATTTTGGAGTAGCATTAGATCATCGGTTTTTGTAGAATTTGAGCTTTGTCTATTGTTTATTTTATTCTTTTACTTTACTTTTCTTATATACCATATAATATAATACGGAAGAATAAGATGAACAATTGTCACGGGGTAAAATTTTTTAAAAAACTAAAATATTTAATTGAAAATTCATTAAAAAGCGGAAGGGCTAAAGGTGAAATTAACCTTCCAACAAAAAAATTCTTAGCCCAGGTTTGGGTCGGGTCGGCCTCCCAAAACGACGTCGTTTTGGCACCTGAGGAGGCCAAATGGAACGGCGCCGTATCCTTGGGCTATATAATCCTAAAATTTTCTAAAAAATACATTTTTAAGCCTCATAAAAAAAATTCTCCTTTGCTTTCCTCTCTAAATCGTCCTAGGATTTTTTTTTGCCAAAGGCCGCCGTAGCCCCTCCGCAAGCAGTGGTCGGAACCACCGAGACATCGGGTTTTAAACCCGCTTTTAAGCCCGCTCGAAGGCTCGGCCTTCGTGTCCCAAAAGACCGAAGGAGAAGGATCTTCCTGGCCTCCTCTCGGTCTGACTCCGGCGATGGACGGGAGCCTCCAGCGGTGGGCTTACGGAGCAAAACCGGTATGGCCTCTTTCCCCTCTTTATTTCTTACTTAATATACGTAGAAAAGAAAAAAATATATAAAATATGGACAGCAAAAAAAGAAATCCGAATCTGAAATCGAAACAATCACCTTTTAAATTTGTTTTTTGTTCTCCTTTTTTTTTAATCTTCGTAACCCCGTTTTACAAATTGGTTCTGGCTTTTATAGTCATATTACATGGTTTACTACTGTTTCTTTTATTTCTTGCCCTGTTTCTGTTGCTTTTTGTGTCCCTTTTTGCAGGTGCTGGCGGTCAAAGATGGAGGCTTGCTGTTTTGGTGTGAACGGCGGTAGCTAGGGTGTCAAGTGGCACGGTGGTGGCAGTGACTAGAGTGTCAAAAATTATTTAAGTTTTTTTTTTAAATATGTTAAGGAAAAATAAGATGATAACTGCTATATAAATTTATCATTTTATTTTTATATATGTATAATTATTAAACGAGTAAAAATGCATTATAGAAAAATACTTATATTTCATGTTTAGAATTTATTTTCAATTAAGATTATGTTTAAATATTTATTTGCCTTTAAAAATGTCGCATGCCTACTTACTAAGCTACAAGCTTATTCCTTTTACTTTTCTTTGTCTTATAGTGATATCAGTCCAGCTCTGGAGTTCGAAAAAGTCGGGAATTCATCCACACTGTCCACCACTTTTGGTATTTTGGAAATCAACATCTTAATATTATGGCATGTATAGAAAACTTAATTTTAATATAATATATGATATTTGATAAATCTTTTATTTTAGACTTTATGATGGTATTTTAAATGTTAAGTATTTGTGAGAATATAAATATTGGCTGAAAATTTGAATTTGGTTAGATTATATTTCTAAAATTTGCAGGTGAGGTTGTATATTTATAAAAGGGAATTATGTCGAAATTTTTTGTAAAAAAAAAATAGTAATACTTCATACTCTATTTTGTCAAGGAATACGGGTAAGGGGTGTTACAAAAAATATTATAAATAATTAATAAAAATCACATTGAAGTAAGACGAGGAGAGACAAAGATGAATGTATATAATATCTATGGGAGTTGTAGTACTTTTTAAAAGGTAAAATAACTTATTTGGCCTTCTAACTTTTCAAAAAAAAAAGTAATTTTAGTCGTTCATTTAATTTTTTAATTATTTTAACTTTTAAACTTGTATTTTATTTGTCAAATCACCCAAAATAGATGAAAAAATTAACATATGTTAACTTTGTTGACTAGACATACACGTGAAATGCTACATGAATGTCAAAATCAACAATTAATTAATTTTAAAAATTTGAATAATTGTTAATAGATATACTAGAGGCGAATCTAGGGGGATTGGTGCTAGCAAAGAGCTTGGTGGCAACAAAAAAAATTTAATGGAAAAAAAAATAGCCTGGTGCCGCTAATGAGAAAAATGACACCAAAAAAATTAAACTTTCTAACAAAAAATACACCGGTGTTGCCAATGGCAATGGTAACACAAAAAAATTTCTATTTTTTTTTAAACATTATTTTTTCTGATGGGTGTCGCCAAGGAGAACGACAGCAAAAAAAAAGAAGCTTTTTACAAAAACTGACACATTTAAAAAAAACACTAGTACCGCCATTGACAATGGCGATGCTCATTAAAATATATTTTTTTCTTTTTCTCTTAGAATACTAGTATTTTTATGGGGTGGACGATTATACATACTGGTGCCGCTAATGGCACGACGACACTAAAAAATTAATTTGGTAAAAATTAAGGATAACATATGATAATGGTACCATTTTGTTATCGAGTATCACGAGGGTGTTGATATCTTCCTCATGTGGAACATTATACCCGAATTCAAAATTTGTTTTGTAGACTAAAAATTATCTTTTTAATAAATTTTAATTTGATTTAAAATTTTATTAAAATAATATGTTTTAACTTTTGGGGTGGCCAATCATACCTAAATAAAAAATATCGGTACCAACTCTATATATTTAATATTAAATTAAATTTTACTGTTTAAATTTTAAATATTTCACAATAAACTTGACATCCATAGATAGATATGAACAAAACTCGATTCGATTTGAAAATTTTGATTTTTTTTTAAATTTTGAGTTAATCGAATTGAATTATTTAAATTATTCGAGTCAACTCGAATAAGTAATTTGAGTTTCGAGTTTGAATTGAGTTGAGTTGAATTTTACAATTTGAATAACTCTAATAATTTGAATAACAGATTGATGAACATACCTTTTTGGTCCTTGTCAAGTTTGAAAATAAGCAAATTGATATTTCTCAACAAAAATTACAAAAAATTCAAAATAATTTTCAAAAATTCAAAAATAATTTTTAAACTCAAAATATTTATAAAAATTCCAAAATTTATATTTTTCAAAAAATTATAAAATTTTAAAAAAAAGTTCTAAAAAAATTATAAAGAAATTTAAAAAATTAAAAAATTTAAAATAATGTATATAACTAAAACAATTAATTTATTGTACAAAATTTTTGATTTGGAAGAAATAAAACAAATGCACGACCTCACCTGGTTACTACAAAAACTTTGGAGTGCCACTTTATCCCCTTTCGAACCCTACTCATTCGCTTTATTTAACTCATCCTTGTACCACCAAAAGTGTTGGTTCTGCAAAATTCAAACAAGAGCAGCGTGGGCATATCCTATCGGTAATTTTACTTAGAAATCGAATCATCATATGTGGAATGTTAGTTCGAGAAAATATTCCATAATACCTATTACTATTAACAAGAAAAATAAACACCATATGTAATTTTATCCAATTACTCTAATATTCTATAATTGTTGGATTATTTCTTACCTAACATTAAACAAATGCTCATTGTTATCACCAATTAATCATAAACGATATGCAATTTAAATAAAATAAATATAATTAATTTATAATAAATACTTTTTAATTTAGTAGGTCAACATTTATGTTAATCTATCTCTCTTCAATAAAAAATTCAGAGAACTTAAACAATATTAGCAAATTAATATACAATTATATGTTAAAAATAAAATATATGCCATAAAATACTTTTAAAAAATATATATGCTGTACAATTAAAATACTATTATTATCATATAAAAAATAATATTTTAAACTTAAATCATGTATCGGCGTGTGAAAAGTCATAGAAAAATTAGATTTAAGTGTAACTGTTTGTAATTATCAGCGCCATTAATCCAATTTTTATTCTTTAGTTAATTACTCTAATTACACTTGGGGACATTTGGTTAGTTGAATCTTACATTACAGTTTGTAATGTTACATTGTTGAATGAGATTACAGTATTTGAATTCTTTAACATTTTGGTCATCCCATTCTCATATTCTTGAACAGTGTCAATATATCGCAATAAAGTATAATTTTGTTACAACTCATTTCTTAGATTATCTCAAATTCTGGATGGAAGACAAAACTAACCTTTGTTTTTATTATATTAGTGAATATAATCTTCCCAAAGTAACTGTAATTAAAAACCAAAATGTTTTTTCTTTTTCTTCTCTCTTAACTTTAAAAACCTTAATTCAACTTTTTCAATTTCTTCATGATGGAAAAAAATAAATCACAGATTGTGAGTAATGCATAAAAAAATGTCATAAAAAAAAGAAATAGAAAATTATGTGAATCTGATGATTATCACTCCATTTTCGAAATATTAAATTATATAATTGTAAAATTTTTAGTTTCAAATCTCAAACGTAATCAATTCCTCAAAAAAAAAAACCATATAAATAGGTTATGATTATCAACATTTTGTCATATCTTAAATCCAAACATTTTACCGATACTCAAACATAAGTATCAATATATTTATCTCGAGTATTGATACTTGTGGTATAAATACCAAATCAAGTTACTGTTTTCCTACACGGTCATTCCAACATTGAGATATCAATACTTATACCCTAAATATCGATACTTTAATACAAATAGACAAAAATACAATGCTCCAACATTTTCCTTTTCGACATGCATCCTTAACACAATATCTAACATCAAATTGACCATACTTATAATCCAAAACAACATCAATACTTCAACTATTCAGACCCAAATAAAACCAATAAAATAAGGATAACATCCAACAAAATTCTAAAATTCCAAAATCATAATAAACCCATTAAGAACATAAAAATAAACCTTGGACATCCACCTCTCATCCCGACCTCGGCCCCATCCTCCAACCCCGAGGTCGACTGCCCTTTTCCCAATTATTGGTAGATAATATTATTGTATTACAACTAAATCTTTATATTATTCGCTGAATTTTAACTGATCATCTATTCTTCCCACACGTAGCTTCAGCTATTTAGCTTGGACAGCATCCCAAATTATTTGTTATTCTAATCTTAATTTCAGTTAGTAAAGCAGTGTCGCTTTGGCCGAGTGGTTAAGGCGTGTGCCTGCTAAGTACATGGGATTTTCCCGCGAGAGTTCGAATCTCTCAGGCGACGTTAAAATTTTTGTCAACCCCAGATGAGATGCCCGGCACCCGCGACGTCAGGGCCGGGTGTTGGTGTTGATGGAACCTTCTTCGGCAGGTGCGTGCTTGGTCTCCTCTGTTGAGCTTAATCTTTCGCACCTGACCTTGTAAAGATTCACTAACATATTTTGATGGAGACTGGAAAAATCGTTTGTGCCCCTTTGGAAAAACATTATCCATTTTGAAAACAATGCACAGGTAAAGAAAAAAAAAACTAGTTTTTATCTATGTATAGATACAATTAATACTCTATAATTGATTTGATTAGAAGAATAAAGAATAGAGAAAGTTTAATACTCACAATAATCAAGGAGGTGCTAGTGTATTTGATGATTAGTAAAAGGTAAAATTTCCATTTTACAACAATTAATTCCTTTAATATTGGTGTGTGTTTTTTGTGTACTAAACAAATATAGGAGTTCGTAAACATATGAACTATAGTTCTAACTTTTTGTCAAAATTGTCAGCAATATTTAGCTACACTGCTTTGGCTCTTTACCTTTCTTGAAGTACCCAATATTCAATATATGCATCTTGCACATTTTCACACATATTATGATGATATGATCCTTCGGCTCTACAAGAAATGGAAGTCTTAAAAGAATAGCACATTTTCATGACAAATACAAATTCATATCATACATTGATTACTAAGTTCGAGTAACCAATGAAATATAACTATGCATAGGAACTTTGATCATGCCCCATTGTTACTTAATAGATTTAGTGTTTTGTTTTGGGATTTTGAAGCTTATGCAAAGAAGATACAAACAGTGGTATGATGTGGAATAATGAAATACTTTTTGTTGACAGTTGTGTAATTTGTCAGTGCATTGTTGAATTTTTTTTGTTCAAAATGACAGTTAGATTTTAGTGCTCAAAATGGTTAAATTCTTAATGGTTTTGCCAATTGGCGACATTAATGCAATTAAGAAGATAAATTAAGTAAGCCAACCTAAGATTTTCATGCATAAAAATGCGGGTTAAACAAGTTTTGGCTTTGCAGAGAAAATTTTGGTTGCTAACTTGGTAATGACAATGCTTACCATTCAATGCACCTTAATTTAAGAACCATACAGTTACATGTATGGTTTATTTAAGGGTAAACTCACGGCTTATCAAAATCAAGGCTTTAGCCGACCAAAGTCGGCAATTTAGAGTACTAGATATTTAGGTTTTAGCACTTTTTTATATATTATTAAGCTTTAAAACCTAGGGCTTACCATATTACCTAAATAATTAAATCAAGAAAATACCCTAAAAAGGAGAAACATATAGAAGGAGAACAATAATGGAGGTAACTAAGCTAAGGGTTGTTTTCCTTTTTTCTTTTTTCACCCTAATTCCAAAGTTATGGGCAAATATTGCTGAATTTGATGATTTTTGGAAGCAACGTGAAGAAGAAGCCTGGAAGATTGCTCTAGCAGCTTATGAACCGAGCCCGGAAAATGTCACCTGTCACCTGAACTATCATGTTAACAAGTAAATTATAACTTTCTATTTTATCTCTCTTTTCTCTTTTTTTTTTATATAAAAAATGTTTATAAATTAAACATAAGAAAAGAAATTATATATATTGAAATTTGAAATATAAACCCATTGAATGTAACAAATTAAAAATATCTACACGAACTAACTAAGCTAATCTCTTTGTTACTCTTGTTTCGATGATTGTCTATGTTATATTAGCAATCTATCATATTTGTATTTTGGACCATTAACTCATAATGTTATTGAGTTGTAATAATCATAGGCCTTTAGCTTAATGATAAAAATGTCACTATTTAGATGGATCAAAGTCAAAGGTTCCAATGTTAGTTCCCTTGACAAGTTACCATCTCCTAAAACTTTCTTAATTTGTATGTTAAATGCAGGCATTATATATTATCTGAGATAACTTGTTGATAATTTGTTGCAGGGTTCTTGAAAAACCTATGTCCAACCAAGTCTTAGAATTTAAGGATGTTATTACTAATAGCACGAGAAGATACTTGAGGGGTAAACATAAGAAATACACTGGTCCATGCATGGCGGTTAATCCAATTGATAGGTGTTGGAGATGCAAGAAGAACTGGGCTAAGAATCGCAAAAGACTAGCAAAGTGTGTCCTTGGTTTTGGCCACAAAACTCGTGGAGGGAGTAAGGGAGGATACTATTTGGTTAACGATAATTCTGATGATGATGTCGTAAACCCTAAACCAGGAACTTTACGTCATGCTGTGATTCAAAAGAGGCCATTATGGATAATTTTTGCCCATGATATGAACATTAAATTATCACAAGAGCTGATGGTTCAAAGCCATAAGACAATTGATGGTCGTGGAGCAAATGTTCATATAGCATATGGATGTGGCATTACACTTCAATTTGTGCACAATGTCATAATTCATAATATTCACATTCATCGCGTTGTTAGAAGTAGTGGTGGCCTAATTAGGGACTCTGAAGATCATTATGGTTTTCGCACAGTCGGCGATGGAGATGGGATTTCCATATTTGGATCATCAAAGATTTGGCTTGATCATATTTCCATGTCTGAGTGTCAAGACGGACTCATCGATGCAATACAAGGTTCCACTGCCATCACCATCTCAAATTGCCATTTCACCCATCATGATCATGTAAGTTTTACCTTAAAATACTCAACATGGTACACATTTTGTAACCTAGTTTTCAACTAAACATTCATGGATTTTTCTTTCAGGTGATCTTGTTAGGTGCAAGTGATACCTATTCTAAAGATCAATTTATGCAAGTCACACTTGCATTCAACCATTTTGGCAAGGAATTGATACAAAGAATGCCTAGATGCAGATGGGGATACTTTCATGTCGTCAACAATGACTACACTCATTGGAAATTGTATGCCATTGGTGGTAGCACACATCCCACCATTATTAGCCAAGGCAATAGGTTCATAGCTCCAGATGACCCCCTAACTAAACAGGTAAATGAAAATATAACAAATTAATCAATAACATTTACTAATTTTGTAATCGTAGTATGCACAATGTGACTGGAAATGTACCTATGGTTATACCCCTAAATTGTTTTTGTTTAATGGATTTCTATAGATAACCAATAGGAACTATGCATCAGAGTCTGAATGGAGGCATTGGGTATGGAGATCAGAAGGAGACCGGTTCATGAATGGAGCATTTTTTGTAACATCTGGGCCACCCTCACCACCCCGACTGAAATTCAAAAAGAAAGATATAATTAAACCTAAGCCTGCAATATTTGTTGGAAGACTCACTAAATTTTCTGGGACTCTTAAATGTAAGGAAGGAGTTAAGTGCTAGAAATAACTCTAGATTCTACTGAAGCTCACGACAATTTGTTTTCCTTTGACGCATTAAAAAAATTAAATCTCCTTTGGAAATGTGATTATGGTATTGGCTAACTTTATATATATATATATATATATATGTAACCAACGTATTAAATTTTCTTAAATTTAATAAAATTAATGCATTAGATGTAAAAATTTCTACAATGGCGAATTTCAAATTTAACACATAATAAGAATGATTGTATTATTGCATCTTTATCAAATAAAAATTAAAAATCAAACATCATCCAATGCAAAATATTTTAAAATGCTATGTCATCTAAATTAAAGCAAAATACTATATACATATTTACCATAATAACCTTTGTATTATGCCTCGAATTGCATTTTGGTCCACGTATAGAATAAATGACATTTCAATCATTTGTATGTTAGGTGGATTAAAATAGTGCATTCATTAAAAAATTACCTTAAAAGATTCTATTTTGGTGTTTAATAGATAAGGAATAATAACAAATTTAATCCTCAATCATTGATCATACTCTTTTATTTAGAGGAAATTGACATCAATACATTGATCATTAATTAAAGAAGATCTTTCAAATAGTTTGTTGTTGGGGATCGACATGTATAAACAACGAGAGAGAAGGAAAAGAGAAAATTGGGTACACATAATTTATGTGGAAAAACTCTTTCAATCAAGAGGATAAAAAACTACGAGTAAAAGAGACTTCACTAATGATCAAACAAACGAAGAGCACAAGATGGAAAATTTCAAAACAAATCCTAACCCCAAATGCAAACGCTCTGGCTAAAACACAAAATTCCTTTTAAACTCTCTAAAACTCTTTCTTGGTTTTCTCTCTAATGTTGTTAATTTGACTAAAGCTTCTCTGGAGTAATCAAAGTTTGAGTGGAAGAACGAGTCTTGTTTGACTGTAAAAATCCAACTGCATTGCTTGAGGAATACGTCACGTCGTTGCGATGTCACATGCTTTCTCATCGAGACTTTGCTGTTGCGTTGTTATGACATCCCATGCTTCCTCGTTGGACCTACAATCAATAGGGTGAACCTTGCAATTTTACCTTTTAAAATTTATGTTATAGAATTTTTTTTATTAAGATAATACAATGTAAAATTAATTTATTAATTATATTCTTTGTATTATTACATAAAAAAAACCAATAGTTCAATGATAGTATATAATTAACAAAAATTTAATGGCTTTGGAGATGATTAAAATCGTCCCTAAAAAATTTAAACACAACTTAAATCATCCCCAATAGATTTAATATTTATTATATAAATATTTCACTTTTACCCACATATTACATAATCTAAGGATTAGTATTTAGTACGCTATCAGTATATATTTTTTATTCCACTAAGCTTGACATGTGTCTTATTTTAAAAAATATTTTTTTTAATATTTAATTATGTAACACCCCAAACCCGGTCTAGACGTTACGGTTGAATCTGACGATGTCACATGGAATGGGTTTTGAAATCCAATTCGTCAAGTGAAAACCGTTCCAATTTAATAGTCTTTATTTAACCCAGAAAAACACATGTTCGTTGTTATGTTTCAAATCGTAACTTTTTAATGGAAGCTTTGGAAAGCATTTATTTCAGAAAGCTCGTTCATGTTGTAAAAAACCTTTGATTTTAGCAAAATCGAATTTTACCGTGTCTAATAGTGACAAAATCTTAAAGCAATTAAAAATCCAAAATAAAACCAAACAGTCCAAAGTCCCCAAAATTACATTACAGATACCCAATAATAATAGATGGAAATCATGTAAAACCAGAAACTGAAACAAGGCGATTCAAAACAGATGTGGTAGTCACTGTCGAGTCCTCTACTGCACCGATCCGTTTAAAACTGGGGGTTATATGTACAGATTAAATAGAAAAGGGTGAGTTTTAGCAAACTCAGTGTGTAACCCCAACAGATAACATGCATACAGATACACATCAGAAATCAATATGATATAGTATGGGGCCTATGCCCATCATAGAATTAGTTTGGGCCTTAGCCCATTTAGATATAGTCCCAGATACAAAATGTAATAGCAGAAAATCAGAATCCTACCCACCATCCTTTACACACCATCTCCGTCCATCCCTACACAACATGTGGGGATTAAATCAACCCACTCATCCCTACATACCATGTTGTATCAAAATGCGGCACATAATCAGAAGTTTCAGCAAAGCTGCCATATAACAGGCTTAATAGCCTTTCAGACACTTCCTCCAAATATCATCAGCCCACCCCGATGCAATGCAACGTACAATAGAATGTCAGGCTATTATGCAGTTTATCAAATCATACACTTAGTTCAGTATTCATGCTCAGTTAAACATCATACAATTAGATCACATAATTAGGGGTCTAAGTAATGCTTACCAACCCTACTGTAAGTCCATAGTCGACTTGGGCGACCTATGCAACCATAGAGAAAAATTCAGAAAAATAGGCTCACATGTCTATGTGGCCTACCCGTGTGGGCCCACACGGCCCAAATTGACCTTGGCCGTGTGATCCATTTTTAATGTAATCCAATCTAGCTAAATATTTATATATGCTTTCACTATTTACTTATATGTTCAATCAAAGTTGTCTACTTAAGTCATTGTCACTAAATTATTTATATCTTGAGCTACATAATTTCAAATTAAGATTTGCTTGATGTTTTTGAAACTAGGCTCAAATACCTTTCTACCATAAAATTTTTAGAATTTATAGTTTATCAAATAAGTATAGTAAAATCTTCAAATTTATCCCTATCCTGCTATTTGACAACTTCAACCATTCCTTACTAAAATTTATTTATCTCTTAGTATGGAATTTGGATGATGTTTTTGTTTGTTTCTCTTAAAAATAGACCCATTAAGGATTTAAAAATATAACTTTAAGTCCCTAATTATTTTTTTTTACAATTTTTGATGATTTTCCAAAGTCAGAACAGGGGAATCCAAAATCATTCTGACATTGTCTCACAAAATTTATTAGATCTCATAATTTACAATTCCATTGCTTACATTTGTTTCTTCCATGAAAAAATAGACTCAATAAACTTTAATTTCACATTTTATTCAACCTCTAACTCAATTTCCACTATTTTTGATGATTTTTCAAAATTATACTACTGCTGCTGTCCAAATCTATTCTAGTGCAAAATGTTGATTTCCAAGTTTATAACACCTTTATTTCCTTTCTCTACAATTTTTCACATCATTTTCTCTTATTTCTCAACAGCAAGCAATTTCAACTTTCTATTGAATCCCGTTTTTTGCGTTTCGGGTACACGCTTGGTTTCATTTGAAGCTGAATCGGACTTCGAGCACTCCAGAACCTAAATATTGATCAATCCAACACCATAATCAATCTTACCTCGCGATTAATCAAAATCTCAAAATCAAAATACTTACCCATAAAATGATGAACACTTACCACAAAACTTCAAATCGCCACGTTTACGAAAAACACAATGAGAGCCTTAATCCTCGCGAAATGCTGTTACCAAAACCCCCAAAATTAGACTATTAAACAGAAAATAATATCTTAAAATGAAACCCAACAACTTACCGAATTTGCACAATTGCTGCTTAACGCTACAAAATAAAAAGGAAAGAATGGTTTAAGGGAAACAAGGGAATTTCGACAGTAGTAGAGGAATGAAAAGAAAAGAAAACTGAGTAAGAAGTAAACAAAAAAATTCGACAGATATGGGGGGAGAGAAAACGTCAAAAAGATGGAGAGAAAACCGACTCTCTTTTTTCGAAAAAGGAAAAAGTGATCAGATTTTGGATATTTTCTCCCATAATCCCCTAATTCACTCCTAAAATCGCTTCCCCACTTCCCACTACACATCCACCACTCAGAAACCCAGTTCAACACAACTCTTGCCGAAAACAGGAGCAAAAATACAACCGTCCCGGAAATTTAAACCCATAACCTCCCTCACACCAACACTCCACTTAACCACTAGACCAACAAGCTTATTCTATTATATTTTTACAAACTTTTAACTAGAAGGCTACTAACCAGAGATAAGGCTTTATTCATAAAAATATCAAAATTTTCCCAAGTCAATGCTTGAACTAGGAACCTTCCACACACACCCAAAACACTTAATCATTGAAGCAGACAAACAATTGTCACACATTCACAAAAACAAAATTTAAAACTTGGGGCGTTACAAACTATATCTCTATAGGACACTTATTAACTCTTTGACTCTACCTGTAAAATCTAAAAACTCTACTAAGAATGTATCAAACAATTTTCCCATAATCTAATATTATTAGTTTTAGATAATAAATAATTTTTAATCATTGAGCATTATTTTTTTGGCTTTTTAAAAATTTTTTAAAATTTAAATTAGTAAAAATAAATTTACACTTTGGACCCCCTAAAATTATAAAAATTTAATTTAATTATTTAAAAATTACAAAGATATAGACTATTAAAAATTTAAAATTTTCATTTCGATCCCCCTAAAAGTTTTTTCTAGCTTCGCCCCTGCTCAGTAATATAAAATAAACAAATAAATATTAGAAGCTAGGCATAGAAAATAGTAAATAATTGGTTCCGCCTGACTAATCGGCGGCACCGCTTTCCTCTTTTAAAAAAATATTTTTTTTGGGTGTAGCCTGATCAATCGATGGCTCCCATATTTAAAACCAAAAATACAAATTCTTTTAACAGTATATGCATAAAAACAAAATTTTTTTATTAGTGTTGCCGATGTCTCAAGCGACACCTTATTATTTTTAATAATTTTTAGCTGAAAAGAAAAATAAAATTGGTGTTTTAATTTTTGGGATAGTGGCCGATGGGTAACATCTGTGGCAGGCCGTCAGGATGTGACCCGTCGATCATTGACCCAAAAATTAAAATACTAAATTTTTTTTCTTTTCAACTTAAAAAAAGAAGAAGCCTTAATCGGTATCTGAAAATTTTGGATTTGAAGTGAGAAAAGAAGTTTTGAAACTCAGTATCTGAAAATTGCAGTTAAGTTTCTTTACTGATATTTTAGAAGGTTACTAATTGTTTTGACATTTTAATTTTTTTATATTATAATTTATTTTGCTTTTCCATTTTCGGTCCTGTAGCCTCAATCGGTCTAGATAACATAGCACAAGCCACTCCTTTTTCGTCTCTCAATGACCCTCAAACAAATTAGTTGCTTAATGAAGAAAAGGCAGAGTTGGATTTTTCTTCTTTTAATCAGAACCTGTGTGTATTTTGACGCCACACCGGTTCACAGCACCATATTCAACCGACCAAGCTCTTCCATTTCTGAGCCATTCAGATCTTTATGATTTCTGATATCATCCAACTTGGCTTTTCTTTTCTTTCCAATCTTTAACTGCCAACTTCAAACTCCTCATCTTACCCGAAAATAGTAGGATGTACACTCCCATCTCCCCCGTTACTTTATTCGTAAGACTCGAACACTCCGTTTTGGAAAGCCATGCTTGAAAATTTTGAACGGACGCAGCCCCCAATCTATTGATTCATTTAATAACAATACTGAAATATGATTAGATACTAATTTATTAATACCTTACTGAATAAAAACCTTGACACGAAGCAGCCATTGTACTACCAATAAAAATCCATCCCCTATTATAATTACACCTCCAGACCCCCTTTAGCTACCGAAAATCAAAATCAGAATAATCATCACTCCATACATTCCTAAAAACCTCGATGATAACCAATTCTAAGTTTGATTCATGAATAAAACACGTATGCACTATAGCTATACAAATAACTCTACTAACACAGTAGTAAATCCCCTGACAAAATCCTCATACCTTCCATCATGTTAAAATTGTGTGGCTCAAATTCTTGTGAAAATAAAATATAAGTGGCAAGATAGGGTGATTTACAAGTGGCATCCGTATAGAAGTTTACTTCAATTGGGCTTTGATTAGAATATGGTTTTACAAACTAATAAATAGACGTAGTTGTCTCTCCTATTGTATTATTCAAATTCGACATAGTGAATTATCTTTTCCTCTGCCAGTAGTTTTTTTCCCGAAAGGATTTTCACGTAAAATTTTATGTGTTCTTCTTCTTCTCTTTTCAATTCTTAGCTATTGTTGACGATTTATTTTTTTACACACCAGAAAATAACACAAAAACAGTGAAAGAAAACCATAAACCACTCAAAAACTAACCTGCTTGGGACAGACCGGTACCTACCCGTTCCTCTGGGACATGGTACTACAGACCTTCTAACCTCATTATTTCATCAACAACTTCTTGCTCGTTACCTCTAACGCTAAAACCCAACTTTTTTCTGACTTCCCACGCATTCCTTGCATCCCTGAGAATCAATCTTTTCCTATTACTGATATCTAAATTCAAAAGAGAAGCATTAACGTTAGCATGCTCTCTATCCAAAAGTCCTTTTCCTTTTTGTCTCCTTAGCGCCCAATCTCTCTTCTTCTTCTCCATAATGGTGAGAATCCTATATTGAATATCAAACATCAAACGAATCTTACGGCCATGTTTCTTCCTATTAAGGTTTGATGTCGATTCACCCCCTGAAGCCCTTTCTTCTCTCTCTTTCCATACTTCCCAACTAGTCGATAAACTTTGCTAAGTCTACCAATAACCTATTCCATAAAATCACAAAACCGTTTAACCTATTGATAGCCTTTCGCCCGTCCATCATTTTATCATATCTCACAAAACCGAATCTTCTTCCACTCTTACTTTTTTTCACAGGAATGAATGCATCAATGACCTCTCCATGGTACCTAAACAACACCCATAGACCATTCCAGTGCATGGTCACCAGAATGTTATGTACAAAAACTATTATCGAATTCTTCTCCTTCTCTTTAATTCCCAACAACTTTAAGATCTAAGAGTGCACACCATGTCAACCCAATGCCAGAGAAAATGTTAACCAGTGATGCCACTGTCTCAGTTATCTTTCCTATAATAATAATAATAATAATAATAATAAAATTTTATTATATATATAATTATATTGGTTATTATATTAAAAATATTGTATATTGTATAGTATATAATATTATACCGTAAATGGTACATATATAATTAAGGTTTATTTATATAAATATATTCTAAAAACTAAAATGGTGAATTCTAAACTAAGTTTCAAAATCAATACTTTTAAATTTGAGAACCAAATTAATTAGATTAGTTTAAAAACCAAATTTCAATTTGGATTTAAATAAATATTTTTAAAAAATACATAAATAAATTTAAAAAATTTAATGTTTAAATTTAAAAAACTAAAGGATAATGTAAAAAGTAATTATCTTTCCTATAATAATAAAAGTAAACTTATATTTTTCTCCTATATATATCACATCACAACTATGTTTTATTATTGAGAATTAAATATTCACAATGATTAATATGGGTTTAAAAATGTTGTTTTTTATTTCTCTCTTTCAATGGGTTTTATTGGTTCAATCTTTGGAACCATTTGTTTATGATGTCAACTTTGCAAGAGCTATTGGAGATGGATAGACTGTGTTAGAGTACTGTTATAGTAAAAGCTGTTATTCAGTCAGTTAGTAGCTAAGCAGTTTCTGAGTCAGTTAACAGTTAAAAGTTAGTTACAGTAGCAGTTAGTCTGTTTTAGCTCACGTGCTCTCATGTTTGTATAAATACATGCAAGCTTGCATGTTCAGAGAATAATCAAGAAAATATCATTTCTCTATTTTCTTAGTTTTATAATCTTACATGGTATCAGATGTAAGTTTTTCCTGGTTTTTTTTCCGCTGTGCAGTTTGAGTAGTTGATATGGCCGACAACTCTTCTGACGGAGTGCTTGATAGTCGGTTCTTTTCTACAAAGCGAATAAGTGTTCTGCTTGACGACAACACCTATTTGCTATGGCGCCAGCAAGTCCTTTTGGCTGTAAAAGCGCATAAACTTCAACGCTTCTTGGATGATCAACAGGATTCGCCTATTCAGTATGTTGCTGATGATAGTGGTGACTTGCATGAGAATCCAGAGTTTGCACATTTTGAGCAACAAGATAGTGCACTTGTGTCGTGGTTGCTTTCCTCCATTAGTCAAACGGTGCTTCCCCATCTTATTGGCATGGACACCAGTGCCAAGATTTGGAATACGGTTGTTGCTTTGTTTGGCAGTAAAATAACTTCTAAACTGATGGCTTATAGAAGATCTTTTCATTCTCAACGCAAAGGTGAGTTGAGCATGAAGGAATTCTTGATGAAGGTTAAAAGCTGCTGTGACAACCTCGCTAGTTGTGGTGAAATTATTGGAGAGCATGAGCATGTTACTGCGATACTCAATGGTCTTCCTCCAGACTATGAGTCTGTTATCACTATTATTATCGCGAGTCAGATACCCTACACAGTCCAAGGGGTAACCTCCATACTTCTTGACACTGAAGCTCGGCAGCAAGTAGTAAGCAATAAGATTTCCAGTTCTGCAAACATGGTGTCCTCTGAATCTTCAGATGCTTCTGGTTCGTTACCGGCTTATCGGCCGTCACCTACAACTCGAGGACGTGGGCGAGGGCGTTCGTCCAGCTCAAGAATTCAATGTCAGCTTTGTGGGAAAGCTGGCCATCTTGTTGATCGATGCTATCATCGTTTTGACTCGTCCTATAAAAGTAGCAACTACAGACCCCCTCCACAAGCAAATGCGTTCCTGGTTGGTTCCAGTCCTCCTTCACCTTGGTTTCCCTCTTCTCCGCATAACTCTCAGTGGTATTTCCCAGGTTGGTGTCCTTCTACTCCCTCACCTGTCTGGTCTAACTCATTTGTTGGTAGTGCTCCGCAACAGGTCAATATACCACAACAGGTCAGTATGACTCCCTCAAGTGCAACACAACCTCAGGCATATGTTGCCACTCCTGAAATAGTGGCTGATAATGCATGGTATCCGGATTCTGGTGCCACGTATCATCTTACAAATTCAGCTACCTTGGTTGGTGATAGTGGGACATATAACGGACCAGGTAAGGTCTTTGTAGGCAATGGTTCAGCATTACCTGTTTTGTGCACTGGGCAGTCCTCGTTACTCACACGATCTCGACCGTTGTACATGCGATCGTTACTACTTGTGCCTGGCATCACTAAAAATCTCTTATCAGTGTCAAAGTTTGCTAAAGATAATCAGGTAATGTTTGAGTTTTTCCCTTCTCAGTGTCAGGTGCGTGATCTGAGGACCAGAGAAGTGCTTCTTCAAGGGTCAGTGCATCATGGTTTATATCGAGTTCAGCTCAACAAGTCTCATATCACTAGTCCATTGTCCTCTACTGCTCAATGTTTTGCTACCAGCTCGAGGCTTCTTATTAGTGTCTGCCACTCTAGACTAAGCCATCCATGTCGAGATACGCTTACAAAGGTATTACTCCGATGTAATATACAGTTTATACATAGTAATAAAGTTGTTGATTGTATTGCTTGTCATATGGGAAAAGTGAGTAAGCTTCCATTTTCAAAGTCGAATACAAAGTATACTTCACCCTTACAGTTAGTGGTAGCTGACGTTTGGGGACCTGCACCTGTTGTATCTAATGGTTTTAGATACTATGTTGCCTTCACTGATGCATATTCACGCTACTCATGGCTTTATTTTTTGAAAAATAAGTCTGATGTACTTACGACGTTCCCACAGTTTCATCTTCAAGCTGAATGGATGCTTGGTACAAAACTCAAAGTTCTTCAAACAGATGGGGGAGGAGAGTTTCAATCTTTGAAGATTTATTTGTGTCAGCATGGGATCCTACAGCGGCTCACCTGTCCATACACATCAGCTCAAAATGGGCTTGTAGAATGGAAACATCGACAGGTAGTTGAAACTGGTCTGTCCATGGTAGCTTAAGCAAACATGCCCGTGGTGTTCTGGAATGAGGCGTTTTGCACTACAGTCTTCTTGATTAATAGGTTACCCTCCAAACCCTTAGATGGTATATCTCCATATGAAAAATTATTTGAAACCAAACCAGACTACTCATTTTTCGAGTTTTTGGCTGTCTTTGCTTCCCTAACCTTAGACCGTTCAATAAAACAAAGCTGCAGTTTCGGTCAGCCCCTTGTGTTTTTCTTGGCTACTCCCCGTTATACAAAGGCTACAAGTGTCGAGACCCTACTGGAAAAATCTATATTTCTCATCATGTCATGTTTAATGAGACTATTTTTCCCTATAAAACACATAGGTCAACAGTCAGTCCATTCCCTACTGTTTTTCAGAAAAATGCAAAACTTCTTGTCATACATCCTAGTAATGTAGCTCACTCTCACGTCACATCTAATGTCCTCTCTACTAATCCATCCCCACCACCTGTCTCCTCCACTCCAACGCCTACAACACCTCCTTCCCAGTCCATATCTTCTCCTTTAGCTCACACCTCACCCACTTCGTAGATCATGTCACCTAGAAACTCATCACCTATGCAAATCCAATCCACCCAACCTGCACCGATAAACACTCATTCCATGATCACTAGGAGTAAAGTTGGCATTTTCAAACCAAAAGCGTATCTGAGCATGACACCTTCTTCGACCAGTGATGTTCCCTCTGACATCCATACCGCAATGGCGTTTGAATGCTGGCGAGTGGCAGTTCACAGTAAGTTGCAAGCCTTGGCTCGAAATAATACATGGTCTTTATGTCCTCTTCCTAAGCATCGACAAGCAATCGGTTGCAAGTGGTTATTCAAAATTAAGAAGAAGGCTGATGGTTCCATTGACAGGTACAAAGCAAGACTAGTGGCAAAAGGGTATTCTCAGCATGCCGGTCTTGATTTTCATGCCACTTTCAGTCCAGTTGTTCGAGCCTTTACCATTTGCACCATTCTTGCGTTAGCTGTTATGCAAGAGTGGGTTGTGCGTCAAGTTGATATCAACAATGCCTTCCTTAATGGTGAGCTCACTGAGGAAATCTATATGGCACAACCCCCTGGTTTTGAAGTCTCAGGTGTTGAAAAGTCAAAAATGGTGGGAGGTGCAATTGGCACCGAAAGAAGAAAGTAAAAAGTGGTTGGCAAGTTGAGTTTAAAGTTGAATGGGATAATTGCAATTTTGGTCCCTAATTTTTTAGGCCATTTGCAAGTTAGTCCCTGAACCTCAACTATAAATAGGCCTAACCATTTTTCATTTCAACTATCCCAACCAATCTTTCTCTCTTAGTTTTCTCTCTTCTCCCATTTGAGAATTTTTAAGGAATTCTATTTGTTTGTAATACTTTGGAGATAGTAAAGTTATCATCTGGTGTTAGTGCCCGAGGACGTAGGTATAATTTACTGAACCTCGTTAAATCTCTTGTGTTCTTTCTTGTCCTATTTTTCTTTCAATATTTGAGGGTATAATAGTAGTATTTAATTGTGCTATTAAATTACTATAGAAGGGATATTCTGTCTAAGGAAAGACTTGGTATTTAAGAGATCCATGTGATCCACCTCTCTTCCCTGGGAATTGAACTTTGTGTGATTTTTTAGTACAATAATTTACACGCTTCCGACCCTATTGGAACAACAAGTGGTATCAAGAGCCGAAGGTTAATCGTAGTATGCTCTGTGGTTGCAGTTTAAACTGATCTTCCACATCAGAAAAGATTTCCTTAGGTATATTGAAAGATTATGGAGAAAACGGTCGGTGTAGGAGCTTCAACATCGTCCATGTGGACAAGACCGACAATTGCAAATGCAAGATTGGCCGTGGAGATCTTTGATGGCACGGGCCATTTTGGTATGTGGCAAAGTGAGGTTCTAGATGCCCTTTTTCAGCAGGGTCTAGACATTGCCATTGATGAAGAGAAACCAGATGATGTACAGGAGAAAGATTGGAAGGCGATCAATCGGTTGGCATGTGGCACAATTCGATCATGCCTTTCTCGAGAGCAAAGGTATGCTTTTTCAAATGAGACTTCTGCAAATAAGTTATGGGTGGCACTTGAAGAAAAATTTTTGAAGAAAAACAGTCAAAATAAGCTCCACTTGAAGAAAAGACTGTTTCACTTCACATACGTCCCAAGTACCACAATGAATGATCACATCACCAAATTTAATCAGTTAGTCACTGATTTGCTGAATATGGATGAGACATTCAAAGATGAAGATTTGGCTTTGATGCTGTTGGGGTCACTTCCTGAGGAGTTTGAGTTCCTAGAAACTACTCTACTTCATGGAAGGAGTGATATATCTCTGAGCGAAGTCTGTGTGACCTTATACAGTTATGAACAGAGAAAGAAGGACAAACAGAAAAACTCAATCAGAGATACAGAAGCTTTAGTAGTCCGAGGTCGTTCATACACTCGGAAGAAAACTCAAAAGGGGAGATCAAAGTCAAAGTCCAAACTCGGGAAAGATGAATGTGCTTTTTGTCATGAGAAAGGCCACTGGAAGAAAAATTGTCCAAAGCTGAAGAATAAGGGAAAAGCTGCTGTAGATGCTTGTGTTGCTAAGCATGATACTAGTGACTCTGAACTATCACTGGTTGCATCATCATCGTCATTCCATTCAGATGAGTGGATATTGGATTCGGGTTGTACCTATCATATGTCCCCTAACCGGGAGTGGTTCTCTGATTTAGTAGAACTAAATGGAGGAGTTGTTTATATGGGCAATGACAATGCTTGTAAAACTGTTGGGATAGGTTCAATCCAATTAAAGAATAAAGATAGATCAACCAGAGTTCTGACTGATGTTCGGTACGTGCCCAGTTTGAAGAAAAATCTCATCTCATTGGGAGCCTTGGAATCCAATGGTTCAGTTGTTACTATGAGAGATGGGGTTTTGAAAGTGACATCTGGCGCACTTGTGATATTGAAGGGCATTAGGAAAAATAACTTGTATTACTACCAAGGTAGTACAGTTATTGGAGCAGTCGCTGCAGCTTCCGGTAACAAAGACTTGGACTCAATGCAGTTGTGGCATATGAAGTTGGGACATGCCAGCGAAAAATCTTTGCAAATTCTGGCAAAGCAAGGATTGTTGAAAGGTGCAAAGGCTTGCAAATTAAAATTTTGTGAGCACTGTGTTCTGGGAAAGCAAAAAAGAGTGAAATTCGGCACTGCTATCCATAATACAAAAGGTATTTTGGAATATATTCACTCAGATGTGTGGGGGCCTTCCAAAATACCTTCGTTGGGAGGAAAACACTACTTTGTTACTTTTGTTGATGACTTTTCCAGAAGAGTTTGGGTGTATACCATGAAAACTAAAGATGAAGTGCTTGGAGTTTTTCTTAAATGGAAAACTATGATCGAAAACCAGACTGGCAAGAAAATCAAGCGGCTTAGGACGGACAATGGAGGGGAATATAAAAGTGATCCGTTCTTCGATGTGTGCCAAGAGTATGGTATTGTTCGACACTTCACAGTTAGGGATACACCACAACAGAATGGAGTGGCAGAGCGTATGAATCGAACATTGCTGGAGAAAGTTCGATGTATGTTGTCCAATGCTGGGTTGGGCAAGCAATTTTGGGCTGAGGCTGTGACATACGCTGGCCATCTTGTTAATCGTTTGCCATCATCTGCATTAGAAAGAAAAACTCCTATGGAGGTATGGTCTGGAAAACCAGCTACAGATTATGATTCCTTACATGTGTTTGGAACCACTGCATATTACCATGTGAAGGAGTCAAAGTTAGATCCGAGGGCAAAGAAAGCTCTCTTTATGGGAATCACTTCTGGAGTGAAGGGATTTCGTCTTTGGTGCTTAGGCACAAAGAAAATCATCTGTAGCAGAGATGTTACCTTTGATGAATCTGCCACATTGAAAAAGGTAGCAGATAAAGATATTCAGACGAGCAATACTCCACAGTAGGTGGAGTGTACTCCAAAACAGGTGGAGTTTGAGCAGATGGGGATTTGCCCAGTTAATAAGTCTAATTCTCCAGCCACAATGGAGGAATTAGAGGTTGAAGAGGTTCTGACCCAAGAACCACTAAGTACACCAGAACCAGTTGCAGTTGCAAGGCCACGGAGAGAAATTCGTAAACCTGCTCGATTTACTGATATGGTGGCCTACGCCCTTCCCGTTGTTGATGATATTCCTATCACTTATCAAGAAGCAATGCAAAGCTTAGAAAGTGATAAATGGAAAGGCGCCATGGATGAAGAAATGCAGTCTCTCCGGAAGAACAATACTTGGGAGTTGGCGCAATTACCGAAAGATAAAAGGGCAATCGGATGCAAGTGGGTATTCGCAAAGAAAGATGGATCTCCTAGCAAGAAGGATATTCGCTACAATGCAAGATTGGTAGCTAAAGGCTACGCTCAGAAGGAGGGAATTGACTACAATGATGTATTTTCCCCTGTTGTGAAGCATTCCTCCATTAGAATTTTGTTGGCCTTGGTAGCACAGTTGAATTTGGAGCTAGCTCAACTTGATGTTAAGACGGCTTTCTTGCATGGTGAGTTAGAAGAGGAGATCTATATGACTCAGCCCGAAGGATACACAGATGCTGGTGGTAGAAATTGGGTTTGTAAGCTGAACAAATCGCTATATGGATTGAAGCAATCCCCGAGGCAGTGGTACAAGCGATTTGATAGCTTTATGAGAAGGCAGAAGTACACAAGAAGAAAATATGACAATTGTGTATATTTGCAGAAGCTGCATGACGGATCTTTCATTTATCTACTCTTGTATGTTGATGATATGTTAATCGCTTCGAAGAGCCAAAATGAGATAGATAAGCTGAAGGCTCAGTTGAATCAAGAGTTCGAGATGAAAGATCTAGGTGAGGCCAAGAAGATTCTCGGCATGGAGATAAGTAGAGATAGACAGAGAGGCAAGCTTTGTTTGAATCAGAAGCAATATCTGAAAAAGGTATTACAATGTTTTGGTGTAAATGAAAACACAAAACATGTAAGTACCCCACTTGCTTCTCATTTGAAACTTAGTGCTCAATTATCTCCGAAAACTGAAGAAGAAAGAGAATATATGGCAAAAGTCCCATATGCTAATGCAGTTGGGAGTTTGATGTATGCGATGGTGTGTACGAGGCCTGACATTTCACAAGCTGTTGGAGTTGTGAGCAGGTATATGCATGATCCTGGAAAAGGACATTGGCAAGCTGTGAAATGGATTCTACGGTATCTTCGAAAAACCGTAGATGTTGGTTTAATTTTTGAACAGGATGAAGCACTTGGTCAGTTTGTAGTTGGATATGTTGATTCCGACTTTGCTGGTGATTTAGATAAACGTCGTTCAACTACGGGGTATCTGTTTACTCTTGCGAAAGCCCCAGTGAGTTGGAAGTCTACCTTACAGTCTACAGTAGCTGTGTCTACTACAGAGGCAGAATATATGGCAGTTACAGAAGCTGTTAAGGAGGCTATTTGGCTTAATAGATTATTGAAAGACTTGGGAGTTGTTCAAAGTCACATTAGTCTATATTGTGACAGTCAGAGTGCTATTGATTTAGCGAAAAATCAAGTCTATCATTCAAGAACCAAGCATATCGACGTAAGATATCACTTTGTGCGGGAAGTCTTTGAAAAAGGAAAAATTCTACTTCAGAAGATTCCGACAGCAGATAATCCCGCAGATATGATGACCAAGGTGGTAACAACAATCAAGTTTAATCATTGTTTGAACTTGATTAACATCCTGAGAATTTGAGCACCTTTAGGTGTATGGCGCTCGAGAGCGCATTTGGAGGCACTACAAAAGATAGCTTTATCAAATTTGGGGAGTTGAAGGAAGTGTGTGAAGATGTGATTATCCTAATCAAATCTTCAAGGTGGAGATTGTTGAAAAGTCAAAAATGGTGGGAGGTGCAATTGGCATCGAAAGAAGAAAGTAAAAAGTGGTTGGCAAGTTGAGTTTAAAGTTGAATGGGATAATTGCAATTTTGGTCCCTAATTTTTTAGGCCATTTGCAAGTTAGTCCCTGAACCTCAACTATAAATAGGCCTAACCATTTCTCATTTCAACTATCCCAACCAATCTTTCTCTCTTAGTTTTCTCTCTTCTCCCATTTGAGAATTTTTAAGGAATTCTATTTGTTTGTAATACTTTGGAGATAGTAAAGTTATCATCTGGTGTTAGTGCCCGAGGACGTAGGTATAATTTACCGAACCTCGTTAAATCTCTTGTGTTCTTTCTTGTCATATTTTTCTTTCAATATTTGAGGGTATAATAGTAGTATTTAATTGTGCTATTAAATTACTATAGAAGGGATATTCTGTCTAAGGAAAGACTTGGTATTTAAGAGATCCATGTGATCCACCTCTCTTCCCTGGGAATTGAACTTTGTGTGATTTTTTAGTACAATAATTTACACGCTTCCGACCCTATTGGAACAACATCAGGTGCATCTGGTCAACCACTTGTGTGTAAATTAAATAAAGCTCTCTATGGCTTGAGACAAGCTCCTTGAGCGTGGTTTCAAACTCTTAAGAGTACCTTGTCACTCAGCTTGTCTTTCGAGCATCCAAAGCTGATTCGTCTTTGTTCATTCGAGTGGCTGCAGGAAATTGTCTGCTTCTTATGGTATATGTCGATGACATATTGATCACTGGTACCAGTAGCCAAGATATAGATGCTGTGGTTTACCAACTTCACACCAAATTTGCTCTTAAGGATATGGGAATTCTTAGTTTTTTCTTGGGAATTGATGTTCAACGAACATCCCAAGGAATGTTGCTCAGTTAGAAGAAGTATGTTGCTGAGTTGCTTCTCAAGACTGGCATGCTCGGTGCAGCACCTACACCGACACCCATGGCTAACACACCCAAGCTAGTGGCCTCCGATGGAAGTCCTCCTTTTTCAGATGTACATCTGTATCGAAGTACTGTAGGAATGCTACAATATGTATGTATCACACGACCAGATTTGGCGTTCTGTGTAAACAAGCTAAGTCAGTACATGAGTTCTCCTAGTGTCACTCATTGGCAAGCTGTAAAACGTGTGTTAAGGTATCTAGCTGGCACTATGGATCATGGTCTGTATCTTACAGTAGGTTCATTAGAGTTGGTATGCTATTCTGATGCTGACTAGGCCTCATCCATTGATGATCGTCGGTCTACATCAGGGTATGTGATATACTTAGGATCTAATCCGGTTACTTGGTGCTCAAAGAAACAGTCGGTGGTATCCAGGTCATCTGCTGAAGTAGAATACCGTAGTCTCGCCAACTGCGTCTCTGAACTGCTGTGGATCCAACAATTGCTGAATGAAGTCAGAATGCCTCTGTTAAAGTTACCAACTGTCTGGTGTGATAATTCTTCGGCAGTTTCAATAGCTGAAAATCCTACACATCATGCTAGAATAAAGCATGTGGAAATAGATCATCATTTTGTTCGAGAAAAGGTTCTTGCTGGAATGTTGCAGGTCAACTTTGTTCCCTCGGATCAACAGGTTGCAGACGTTCTCACTAAACCAATTACTCCTAAGTTGTTTGCATCATTTCGACATGCACTACAAGTGGTGTCATTAAAAGAAATGAGTGATCAAAAATAAAAAATGCTGAGGGAATGTTAGAGTACTGTTATAGTAAAAGTTGTTATTCAGTCAATTAGCAGCTAAGCAGTTTCTGAGTCAGTTAACAGTTAAAAGTTAGTTACAATAGCAGTTAGTCTGTTTTAGCTCACATGCTCTCATGTTTGTATAAATACATGCAAGCCTGCATGTTCAGAGAATAATCAAGAAAATATCATTTCTCTATTCTCTATCTTAGTTTTATAGTCTTACAGACTGATGATACAGAGGTTTATTTTCTTCTTAAGTGCTATAGTAGGGAAGTTTATGATATTCTGATTGTTTATTTATGTAACTATTTTAGGCCTTCAAGAATGCATGGAATGTTGTCTGTAGTTCTTATATCTCTTCAGGGATATTTCGTGCTCCTCATGGAAAAATATTTTTGCTGCAACCCTTGACTTTCAATGGTGAATGTCGATCAAAAAATATTACTTTTCACGTAGTAATAATAATAATTATTATTTTCATTTTTTTAATGATATTATTGACAAAATTTTTGGGTTGTTCAGATTGATGGCATACTCATTGCCTCAAGCGATCCATCTTCATGGAAATGCAATGATACAAATTGTAACAATTGGATAACCTTTCAACATTTTGATGGCCTCATCATTCAAAGGGACCGGAAGCCTCCATGGCCAATGACAAAAATGGTGGCAAATAAAGTGGCAAGTCTATCACACAAATACTATTAATTTGGATATTTTGCAGTTTTTTATTCATAATATTTGCTTCAACACAAAGACGTAGTTTTTTTTTTTAACTTTTTCTTATTCTGATTATATTTGTCAATTTTTCTATGTCGACAGCTTTTTTTCATCTCAAAAAGCAGCGGTATGCAAATTGATCATGTCCTTGACTAATTAAAAATTATGTGATTTTTTCTTAACAAGCATTTAGTTTCAATTTTATTTATCTTTATTGTTAATGTGCATATTCGTGGCTTAAATTCCGTGAATAGTCGAAAATAGCATATTTCAATTGAAAGATCTTCATAAACTCAATATCAAAGCTTCAAAAGATAGCCAATGTTATTAAGACTGGTATTAAAATAAAAGTATTTATTTTTATAACATAATATATGTAGTTTCATATAAAAAGTATTGGGTTTGACTTTTTTTCCCTTTATTAAGGTGATGATTGTATAGGGATTGGAGATGGGTCAAAATATATTAACATTAAACAGATTTTTTGTGGTCCTGGTCATGCAATTAGGTAATTTTTTATATAAAAAAATCATTTATTTGTTTGTTTTTGTTTTTCACCTTTATAGAATTAGGTATTTTGAATTTAGAAATTTTTATGACATCTTTTTATTTATTACTCAAACTTTTTACTTATTTAGTTTTTATTTTTTACTTTTTTATGAAGTATTGGAAGTCTTGGTAAAAATGAAAGAAATGAGACAGTTGAATACGCTAACTTTTATACTACAGCGAATGAAGTTAGAATAAAGACATGGCAAGTAATTAATATTTTCATTAAATGCATTTTATGATTAATTTTTATGTTATATTTAACTAATTATCATATTATGTGTACAGGGAGGACATGGATATGCAAGACATATAAGATTTGAACGCATATCGTTTAATAAAGTAATTGGACCTATTAATATTGATCAATACAATTGTCCTCCTCATCAACATTGCAAGAATTATGTAAGTTTTATTTTAATTAATGTAATCATTGTTTTCACGAAATTTAACATATATATTGTAATGATATTTTTCTATTTTGTTTTTTTAATTTTACAGAGTACAACTGTGAAGGTTAGCGATATCTTATATAATGATTTAAGAGGGACAACAAATAGTGAAATTACGGTATAAAAATATCCGCATGAAAGACATACAATTAGATTACGGAATAAATAGTAAAATATACTATGGGCAACCCAAATCTCATTGAATGTTGTTCAAAGTTGGGAGGAAGGAAATGTTCATCCAAATGTTCCTTGTTTAACAAAAAAATTAAGTTATTAACTTTTTGGTTTTGGATGTAATAATTAGGTTATATTTTAGTTGGGAAGGAAATGATTATCCAAATGTCCCTTCATCTACATTTATAAAAAAAATAAATAGCGAAATTTTCTACAAAAAAGAACCCTTGAACTAAAATTTTAGAACTGTAAACTTATTTTCTTTAACAAATATTTTGGTGCACTTTAAAAATTCCGGCATAATTTGGTTTTTAGTTTTCTCTTCAAACAAAATAAACTACTGATTTTTGTAAGAAACCCGATCAATTATAGTTACAAGCATACAAGAGTTTCCGACCTTGGTATTATATAAGCAATTTCATGGATTGCATTAAGGCATTCGAGCTTGCTTTGCTTTCGAATTACCAGAGTTGATAATTTCAAAGAGATTTTAGTCATTCTGGTTCACCTAAAGCGAATTTGTTAGGTTAAAATTTAAGTTTGTGATAGTTTTGTTTGCAACACTTACCAATTATGGCAGATAGAAGCTTTCACATCGCAATGTACCCATGGTTTGCCCTTGGTCATATCACTCCCTATGTTCATATGGCCAACAAACTAGCAGAGAGAGGCCATAAAATTTCCTTTTTTTTACCACCCAAAACACAACATAAGGTTGAGGCTTTCAATCTCCATCCACATCTCATAACCTTTATTCCAATCACTGTTCCTCATGTTGAAGGTTTACCTCTTGGTGCCGAAACAACAAATGATGTCCCTTTCCCTTTGCATCCTCTCATTATGACCGCTATGGACCTCACGAAACCTGATATTGAAGCTTACCTTCGTCAACTCAAACCCCAGTTTGTTTTCTATGATTTCACTTGTTGGTTGCCAGCCTTGACTCGTAGGCTAGGTATCAAGTCCGTGGTTTATTGTATCATTAGCTCTGGCACTATTGGCTATCTTCTTAGTCCAGCAAGAAAGACTCTTGAGAAAGGTATGATAGGGTCTGATCTTTTAGAGCCTCCAGAAGGTTTCCCTTCTTCAAGTATTAAGTTACGCGCACATGAAGCTCAAGCATTAGCCGCTGTAACAACTATGGATTTTGGAAGCGGCCTTTCATTTGTAGAACGTCAATTGATGTCTTTGAGTGATTGTGATATTATTGGTTTCAAGACATGTAGGGAAATCGAAGGGCCTTATGGTGAATATATTGGGAGCCAATTTGGAAAGCCAGTAATTTTCGCAGGTCCAGTAGTGCCAAATCTACCTAAAATAGCACTGGAAAGACAATGGGAAAAGTTATTAAGCAAGTTTCAACCTAAGACTATGATTTTTTGTGCATTCGGAAGTGAGTGTGTTTTGAAAGAGGATCAATTTCAAGAATTGGTTTTAGGCCTTGAGTTAACAGGTTTGCCATTTCTAGTTGCCCTAAAACCACCAATGGGAGCTAAAACAATCGAGTCAGCCTTACCAGAAGGATTCCAAGAAAGATTAAAAGGAAGAGGGATACTTCATGGAGGTTGGGTACCACAACAACTAATCTTAAGGCATCGCTCTGTAGGGTATTTTGTCACTCATTGCGGCTCAGGCTCTTTAGCAGAGGGCATGGTGAGTGATTGTCAATTGGTGCTGCTACCCCATGTTGGAGATCAAATAATTAATGCAAGATTGATGGCCAGAGACCTAAAAATCGGAGTAGAGGTTGAGAAAGGTGATGAAGATGGAGTATTTACAAAATATGATGTTTGCAAAGCAGTAAAAACAGTAATGGATCATGATAATGAGTTGGGGAACGAGGTAAGGACCAACCATGCTAAATGGAAGGAGTTCCTTTTAAAACCAGGACTTGAAAACTCTTACATGGATGATTTTGTTAAGCAACTGCACACATTGGTGTGATGATTTCTAATGTGAATTTATTTCTAAATTGTAATATTATCTTTTTTTTAAATTATTATTAACATAATTTGATTTCTAAAATCTTTTAATTAGTATCACTAACTAACACCAAAATATAATAATTGATTATAAATTAATATTTATTATCACGAAAGTGAAAATTTGTGAAATTATTTCAGTCATCCACTCAACTTAATTTTCCATATCTTGGCCCGATTTGTCGTAGTGGTTAATTTGGTAAATGATGAATTGGTATTTTGTTGGGATTAGATTATATTTGTAACCTCTTCGATTCAGTTTAGATATTAGACCTGAATTCAGAAGATTACATTGGCTATCAAAATGGCCCAGTAAGCTAATGCATTTTATAAAACAGTCGTTTTAATATATTCGTTTATTTTAAAAGAAAAATTAGCTTATTTTCATAAAAATTCACGAGTTAACAAAAACCGATTAAGTAAAATATTTTCCTTGTAACGGTGACTACTTTTAAAACTTAGTTAATTTTCAGTTTATATATTCCTCAAAATTTAATTGAACAACTAACAGCGAAAAAATGATATTCAACTTTGTTTTAATTAAGTAAAATCAGAATTATTTTATGCATAATTAATTCTAATTTCATGTTTCAATATCCTAAATTCAAATTAAATGTCATGCCTGCTATATGAACCCTAAACTTTAAGTCCCATGCCACAATTCAACTAAAGCATTGCAGTTCCAAAATAGTAGAAATTTCAAATAATAAATCTAAAATACTTTTTAATAAAAAGATCAACCTGAGTCGAGCCTTCTATATGCCGAGTCCGCATCCTAACTTGATGAGTTGTTTGTAAAGATGGAAATAATGGGGGAGTGAGCTTAAGAAACTCAGTATGTGTCCAATCACATGAAAATCAATGTGTATCAGTAAGCATAACATACAAGATAACAATTCTTAGCATAAACACATTTGTATAGTGATCTATTGTAATTCGTTGTAACATATTAAACTATTTTCCGTACATAATGAGCTTGTAGGAAACCAATTTAGTTATGTCTTTGTTTAGCTTTCATTTTTAGGTCGCAGATAATAAAATGAGCAATTTTGACTATTTATATGACTGTGTGGGCCAAGAGAGGCCTAAAGGTAGACTAACATGTTCAGTGAGTGTGTAAGACACAATCTAGAGGCATGTAGGTAGTAGATTGCTTGAAATGTTGCAACACGAAGCGAGGATGTCGCAACATAACAAAAGAATTATCAAATGAGTAAACTGCCTTCAGTGTCACGACACAACCCTGAAGACATGCCCAAGCTAGTAAATTGTCAGTCGTATCGCGACACCGACGCGGAAAGATCAATCAACATTGGCACAGTATACATAGCTTCAATTAGAAAATTAAATGGAAATAAATGTGTTTATGAGTCGGGTTCGGATAGGGTTGGGCTTATGCATAATATTAATACTTTTTATTCTTGCTTAAGCCCGACCTAAAATATAGGTTTAAAATCTTGCTCAATTCTACCTATATTTGTAAATAGATAATTCATGTCTATTTTAGGTTTGCCTATATTTATTTTTTAAAAATTATAAATATATATTTTTAATTTAATATCTAATAATTTAATATTTTTAGTTATTAAAATCTTATTCGTAATCATCTTAAATTTTTTTAATGTTTACATTATAATAGTATTATCCATGACTTATTGTAGATTTAATTTTTATGTATTATAAATAATATAATATATAAAAATAACATAATGTAAAACATTAAAACTTTAAAAAAAATGGGTTAAACCAAGTTTTAAATGTTAAAATTTGAGCACAATTTATATTTTAAACGAATTTAATACTTTTGGCCAAACCTTATTAAATTTCAAACCGACATAGAAGAGACCTTCAACTGTAACATTGTCAGTTTACCCATGGCAATTAGAAAAACAATGGAAAGTAAGTAGAGGAGAGCAATTTTTGGTTTAAACTGATAAAACCGACTCAACAGGTTTAGCCAATTTCGGTTTGGGCAGTTTTTTTTGTTATGAGTTCGATTTTGTTGGTTATTTTAATCATTTATTAGTTTGGTCAGTTTTTGTGAATTATGTTAAATTAAATTATTTTAATAAAAAAAATTAAAAATATGACATAAGTCTTTATACTTTTTAAAACTTTAAAATTTATTTTTTGTACTTTTATTTACAAGAATTTCGTCCTCTATTTTATAAATTTTAAAACAATAAACTGAAACGATCGAAAAAACTCAAGTCCTTCCTTGCTTGCCTAGTGATGCCGTTGAAGTCCAGGTTGAGGCCATCAATAGGCCGAACACCATCCTTCAACGTAAAGAAAAAACCACCGACCGTTTCCTTTAGCTTTACAACAAATATAAAGCAAAATGGTAATAGCATTAATATTTGCCCAAAACCGAGTAAATTCGAAGTCGCCTACCGCAAGCGCCGAGCGACTGAAGAAACAAGAAGTCAGTGATATGGTTGTCGGCTTGACACCACCAAGACGAGGCCAAAGCCGTCGCTAAACCACCACAAAACTTCCGGCTTTGCCAACATAAGGAGAAAACCTCAACAGAGGAGACCAAGCACGCAGCTGTCGAAGAAGGCTCCATCAACACCAACATCCGCCCCTGACGTTGCCAGTGGCGGACATCTCATCTGGGGTTGACAAAAATTTAACGTCGCCTGAGAGATTCGAACTCTCGCGGGAAAATCCCATGTACTTAGCAGGCACACGCCTTAACCACTCGGCCAAAGCGACTTTCACATCTCTTTAATGAATGTTAACTAAGAAATAATTTGAGATACCACGTTGAAAATAAATAGCTCAAGCTACGTGTGGGAAGAACAGATAATCACTTAATATTCAGCCAAATTATAAAGATTGAGTCAAAGTGTTTTAGTTTTCATGATAGTGGTTTGAAATGGATTGGATTGGTTGGATTGAAAATTGGTTGGTTTATCAATTCTGAAAAAGGTATTAGATTAGTTTACTTGCGACATGGACGGGTTGAATTGGGCAAAAAGTAAGTTGAACCATTTTTTATTTTATTTTATGATTTTTGATGATTTGTTTAATCAAATTGGCCAAACCGAATAGACTGTTGGTCTAATCGGTTCGAGCATCGATCTAGTTTTGAGAATCTTAGTTTTAATACAATAATATTAGCAATTAAAAATTGGGAAAAGAGAGAATATATTATTTGGCCCTTGAATTATTTTAAATTATTTAAGATGTCTTTTGAAAACCACCTAATAATTAAAATTGAATGTAATTATTTGTAATTACATTACACATGATACTTTGGGTAACCACTAGGTACCATTAAATTAAGTGTAATTAGAGCAGTCAACTACACTCCAATTCTTAGGATTGCATTTGGACACTACATAGTAATTTGATGAAAGTGTAATTACGCCTATTGTAATTACAAGAGATTTTAACTCCCTAGACATGTTTAGCCAACAGTTTAATTACATCATAATTCTCTTTGTCATGTTTGATAATATAAATTATAATTAAATAATTACTGATAAGTGTAAAACATAACATATTTTAGCCTTATTCTTAGCGCATATTTGGGTGATTATGTGACATTAAGTGTATATTCATATTTTGATGCTTAAGAGGGCACTTGGGAGTAATAGGAGTGAAAAATGGGTGGAAATTAGAACATTGGAGCATTTTGGAAGCTGTACACATGCATTAGACTTTCGCACGGCCATGTGTCCAAGGCATGTCAATTTTGGGAACCATGTGTGCTAACAAATGGAAGTCACAATTTTTAAGGTTTTTTTTTTGGCACTTTGAGAAGGTATAAATAAGAAAATAAAAGAGAAAAGATGCAATCACCAAGAGATAGCACAAAAATTACCAAAAAGAACACATTGAAGTCAACTTTCAAGCAGTTCCCATCAAGATTCAAGAGTCCAAGCTGATTTTCAAGGGGGTTATCATGGATTTATTTTATTTTAGTGATTATATTGTATTTTTTTGTGTCTATTCTCTTAATACCTAGTGATTATATTGTATTTTAGTGATTTCTAGTTTTATGGATAGAATATTAGTTTCTTTGTTTTTAATTTTGAATGCTTAATTATTCTAATTGGGTTGATAATTTTAGAGTGTCTATCCATGTTTGATGTGAATAAGTCTGAGGTTGAATAGACCCTTCTTGTGACTAGATCTTGCATAATTAAATGGAATTGCATGCAATACTAGAAATAAGATGACATAAAACTACCAGATTAGAGTCAAATCTAATAAGGGGTCTATATAATGAATTAATGTTATAATAGAGGTTTTAATTAGAAAGAAATTTCAATTAGTCAACCTAGAGTTAGTTGCTCTTATGTTCGAAAGAGGTATTAGCATAAATTAGGGATTTCTATGGATCAAAGAGCTAAGAAAAGAAATTGCATAAATTAGATTGAGAATTATAGATGAAATTTAGGTGAATTCTTATCTAGGTATTGTGTTATCACTTGGTTGATACTTGATTGTTTTTGTGTTTTAGTCTTCGGTACATTCATTAGTTAATTTAAATAGTTTATTTTATGTCTAATCAGTCCTTTAAATTATTAGGTTAAATAATAGAAAGGTGATAATTACTAGTAATTATAGTCCTTGAGAAATTGATATATGTGCTCACCATAGCTATACTATTAATTTATAAGTGCATTTACCTTAGTCAATTTATTAGTTAGTTTAGTGGACATCAATTACATAATTTTAAAATTTTAAAAATATTAATTATGATAAAAATTATCAATAATACTTGAGAAAAAATTCTCTAAACAAATAGTACGACTTAAAATCAAATCATTGTATGTAATATGTTAGTCCAAGAAAATATCTGACAATACAATTACACTTAACAAGAAAAATAAACACCCTAATTACACTAATATTTCATATTATTGGGTTATTCGCTCTCTAGCACTAAATATATACTCTTTGTCATCATCAATTAATCATTGGTTAAGTATAAATAATTAAAAACTAATTTAGTTTAAATTAGTACAATTTATTTATTCTAAATACAATTTTATTTTATTTTATGTTTTAATAGGTCAAAATATATAAGAAATTATTTCTCGTTAATAAAAAAATTAAATTATCTAAAATAAGATTAATAAAATAATATATAATTATATTTTAGAAAAATATATCCTAATTAACCTTTTTTTTAAGGAAATTCATATATTAATAAACAGAAAATAGAAACAATCAACTCCTATAGCTGAGAGATTCCTACTAACCTAAGCCAGCAGGCTTACTCCATACACAATCCTATGTCTCTCTGACATACCGGAATCAACAGTAAAATGATCTGAATCTAAAATAAGACAAAGCGAGGTGGGGGGAACATCACACGTTTGAATATCAACATTAAGCAAAGCTACTCGAGCAATGTTTTAGTGATTGGAAAGGATGTGATTAATTCGATCGATATGTTTTAGTTATTTATTTTAATTAATTTTTATTTAAGTGTAGTTCTTGTTCAAAGTATTAATGATGCTTGGAGCAATACACTATTGATAAAATAATTTAATCCGTAGTTGTTATCTAAATTACTAAGAACAAATTGGCGTAGTTTAATTGAGTACTGTCTAGTTGGGTGACGTCAAGTGAGTTAGCAATCTAGTTTAAACGGCCTGCATAGTCGAGATAGTTGACTTGAATCAAGTTCTTCTCGTTCGTAAGGCTATTGAAGAATTAAATCATGGGAATTGATCTCGAGGTTGTTTGTTTGATAAGAGTTAATTGTCGGGCTATTTCCACAGTTAATTTACCACAAAGGAAGAATTGCATATTTGAGGTTGTTCCTCGGCTTCTATAAATGACTTATCCTCAAAGGGATTCATAGTTTTGTGATCAATTCAAAATCAAAACCGAAGTCGTGTCTAGGCTAGAGTTTTCAACATATTGGTTGAATTCATTTTAATTTTGGAATTTCATTAATCTATCTTATTTTTATTTTATTTAGATTTTTATTATTTACTCACACTATAATTTAAAAATCAGTTTAAATTCCGTAGGTCAACAAAGGTTGTAGGTACGAAACTAACCACAAACCACTCTGGTTGTAAGAATCTCGAAATTAACCAAACCTTTCGCCGTGAAAACAACCAACTTCATTTTTGGTGGATTCGACACCCATCACGTAGCCTTAGAATGCTTAAAGTTTGGGTCTCACATGTAAAGTTGAAAACATTTGGTTAAAATATGTTATTGGTCCCTATATTTAAAAAGTTGACATGTTGATTAGACAGGCTTTATAAACAGAAACTACAAACAACATTAATGATTGGACTAAAACTTTTTAAATTGTAAAAATAAAAAGATTGAAATCTTAACTTTTAATGTACAAAGACTAAATCACACATTTTAATATCGCCTAAGAGATTCGATCTCTCGCGAAAAAATTCCATGTACATAGCAAGCACACGCCTTAACCACTCGGCCAAAGTAACCTTCACAAGTCTATGATGAATGTTAAATTAAGAGATACCATCGAAAATATATATTCAGCCAAAAAAGATAAAAGATGGAGTCAAGTATTTTTGTTTTTTCAAGTTAAATAATAATTAATTTTAAATATAAAAAATATTGATTTAAATAATTATTTACTTAATTTTTAAGTAGTAATAATATTATTAATTAATTATGATATTTTTAATTATAAAAATTAAATTAAATTATAATCATAATTTAAGATTGGTTAAGTATGTTTTATTTTATAAGAATTTATAATCCTAAAAATAAATATAACAGTTTGCAAGCAAATCGAATATAGATTAAGTTGACTTGGAAGTAAATACACAAACAAAATCATTCAAATAATTGATTTATTTCAACATTTGAACTAATCACTCTAAATGCATTATTTAACAATTAAATAAAAATTACCGATTGAGTATTAGTTCAATTGGCATTGATATTATTGCTAGTGCAGGAGGACATGTGTTTGAGTGCGTTAAAATGCATTATCCTCCTAATTAAATGGTTGAGGAGAGATTATGAGTGGTTTTAGATAGTGCTTGGATCAGGGGCGTAGCTAGATGGCTGGCAGGGGCCCAATCCCCTAAAATAGAATTTTTTTTTTATTTAGGTCATTTAAAATTTTAAATTAGTAAAGGTAAAATTTTATTTTGGCCTTCCCTAAAAATTATAAAAGTTTGATTTAATCATTTAAAATTTATAAAGATATAGGCTATTAAAATAGTAAAATTACATATTCACTATCATAAAAAGTACAATTAAATTTCGACACTCCCTAATAAAATTTTTTTGCCCCTGCCTTGAATTACAATAAGTTATTTGGGATGCATTTGAAAACAACTTAATAAATCAATTTAAGTGAAATTATTAATTTGTAATTGCATATGCATGACATGTTTGGGTAACCATGGGGTCCACTAAATTAAGATGTGTTTGGTTCACTAATCTTACATTAGGTTTTATAAAAAGATTACGGATAAAATATAAGATTATCTTATTTCAAATTCAAGTGTTTGGTTAACAGAATATAAAGTTACCTAAAAATACTATATTGTTATAGAATTTTGATTTTTATAAATTCACTTCTTTTAACAATTTTTTACTCTCTTACCTTTAAATTTACACCCTATTACGACATCTTGACACCGTTCAAGAATGTGAGAATGGGATGACCAAAATGTTGAGACCCCAAACACCATAATCTCATTCAAAAATGTAATATTATAGAATGTAATGTAAGATTCAACCAACCAAATGCCTCCAAGTGTAATTAGAGCAACTAACTGCATAATAAAAATTAGCATAATTGTGCAGGTAATTACAAACTATTACACTAAAATCCAATTTTTCTATTGCTTTTCACACACCTATACATGACTTACATGATTTAAGTTTAAAATATTATATTTTTATATGATAATAATAGTATTTTAGTTTTATAGCATATATATTTTTTAAAATGGCATATATTTTATTTTTAACATATAATTGTATGATTAATTGGTGATGACAATGAGTATCTTTCTAATGTTAGGTAATGTTAGGTAGGGAATAATCCAATAAATATGGAATACTAGGGTAATTGGATAAAATTGCATATAATATTTATTTTTCTTGTAAATAGTAATAGTATTATGGAATACTTGCTCGAACTGACATTTCACATACGATGATTCGATTTTAAGTTTTGTTACTTGATTAAATATTTTTTAATCAAGTATTATTGATAATATTTATAAAAAAGTAATATATTTTTTTAATTTAAAGTTTATATAGTTGTGTAATTACAATTTATGCTATTAAATATGACATAAACAGTTATGATGTAATTTCTAAGCACGTCTAGAAAATTATAATTTCTTAAAATTGCAAGAGGGTGTAATTACTTCCTTAGTAATTACTCTTTTATCCAATTACTACTTCATGGCGTCCAAAGAGTCCCTAATGTAACACATTTGCCTAAAAAAATGTTTGTAGTGAATCGTGATACTTTCTATTAACATGATACATAAGATGGAGAATTTGTGTACTTGGTAGATTCCTAAGAAAGAGAGGTGGGTCACAATATGTAATTTTAAGTACCAAATTTTTCCTAGATGAAATCACTCATAGACATGTATTCATTCTTGTTAAACTTCAAGGAAAAGTAGAAAATATAAGAGTTAAACTTTAGACGTGTTGGGTATTATCCTTAAGGAAATTTTGCTCATTGCGTATCCTCAATATTCAACAAGTTTTTTTTTTTGTTACAAGAGCAAGAGGAGGAACAACAAAACCTAAAGAAAATACTTAGGAACGAGAGAGAATGAAAATATCTCAAGTGCTTGGAGGATATGGTTTTAAATCAAAATAAAGAGTTCCAATTTTCTGTGCAAATGGAATAGAAGCAAGAGATTGAATGAGTTGAATATAAGGTATGCTTTTCTACTTGTCAATGGATACCAATCCACCGTATCAATCGCCGAATCGTCGCTTGTGGCTCGCTAGCCGAACTTTAAAAAAAAAAAACCTTAACTGTCTAATGACTATTTTGTAATTTTTTAAAATTAAATAACAAGAATATAAACTTATTAATAATTCAATGACCTTTTTAATATAGTTTAACCAAAAATAAACTGACTAAAAACAAAAAATAGTAAAATACTTAACGTCGCCTGAGAGATTCAAACTCTCGCGGGAAAATCCCATGTACTTAGCAGGCACGCGCCTTAACCCCTCGGCCAAAGCGACACTGCTTTACCAACTGAAATTAAGTTTAAAATAACAAAAAATTTGAGATGCTGTCCAAGCTAAATAGCTGAAGCTACGTGTGGGAAGAATAGATGATCAGTTAATATTCAGCCAATAATATAAAGATTTAGTTCTAATACAATAATATTATCTACCAATAACTGGGAAAAGGGTAGTCGACCTCGGGGTTGGAGGATAGGGGCGAGGTCGAGATGAGAGGGGGACTGTCAAAGGCTCTAAGGTGGCAACCACCTATTTCTGGGCTGTTCAAATGTAATGTTGATGTTTCTGTTTTTGTAGATGAACTGACTGTTCGGATCGGGCTGGTTCTTCGAGACAGTCGTGGTGATTTGATAAAAGGTCATTTAGCCCTCGTTAGCTGCGGCGCTCGCCATCCGGGAGGCCTTCTTGTGGCTGAAATCTAATCATTACGATCACACCATTGTTGAGTTGCGCGTCGGTGGTACATGCATTGAATCAATATATTGTTGACGACTCGGAGTATAGTGGTTTAATTTTGTTCTATTTAATATTGAGTACTTTGTTTTAGCAATTATCTTATAGTTGGGTATATCCGTCGGCCAAGAAGGCAGTCCATTCGCTTTTATGGCTAGCCTTATTACATGCAAATCACACTAAATAATTTATTTTACCATTTTGAATCTATATCCTAGATTAACAATAATACACATACTAATTTAGAAGACCCAATCGATTTAAAAAATATTTTTTAATATAAAAATATTATTATTTAAATACCGACAAAAGGTTTATAGATCTTTAAATAAAGATTTACCTATTGAAAAATAGGATTGCTTTTGCAATTTTTAGAAGAAAAGAATCAGAATGAATTTAACAAATTTAATATTACTATATTAATAAAATTATTTCTAAATTATATTATTGTAAATAAATTTGAATGCCCGGGATACACATATTATATTATTTTAATATGATAAACTATAAAAATAATTTTTTATGTTTGTTTAAGTTTATATTTTAGTCACATATGTTTCAATTATTATAATTTAATCACTAATATTATCGATTTATAATAATTTCATCATTATGCATTATCCTCCATCCATTAAAAGTATAACAAAAATCACATGTGACTCGTTAAATGTTGGGGTGAATGCCAGGTTATTAAGAAATTATTTTATGGATTCTTCTGACCAAGTCATCCATGGTCCGTTTTTAATTATTTAATAATATTTTAGTAATTTATTTCATGTCATTGATATATAATTTTAGTAATTTTTTTTATCTTGAACCCCCGAACCTTAAACATCAAATCCTAAACCATAAACATCAAATTCTGAACCCTAAACCTTTAACCTCAAATCTCGAACACAGAACCTAAACCCCTCGAACCTTGAACCCGGAACCTAAATCTTGAACCTCGAATCCTAATCTTGAATTTAGGGTTTGTGGTTCGAGATTTGAGTTCGAATTCGAGGTCAGAGTTCAGGATAAAAAATTACCAAAATTATGTATCAATTACTAAAATTTTCAGCTTCTAAAAGGAGTGTTTTTTGGCAAATTTTTGGTTTGGGAGAAACATTTTTTTCTCTCAAAAAGCTGCTTGTTTAGGAATATTTTGTCTCAAAAGTGTTTCTTAGAAGCAATACTAAACAGACCCTAATTTATCATAAGTCCTAATGTTAATGATCAAATCGTAATAATTGAAACATCAGTAATCATAAATTTAAACAACAATAATGGACTATTTTTATAGTTTAATCATTTTAATATTATAATTGTTGAGATGCATTTGGTATAACTTTAAGTATTCCACACATAGCACGAGTCAATTTTTGTTAAATCTCCGAATAACACCGAAAGTGTTAAATTAATTAGCTTAGGATTTAAATTATAAAATAAAAAAATATTTTTATAATTTTAATTTAAGTTAAAATTTAATAAAAAATTAATTTCTGTAAATAATAAAAAAAATATTCCTTTCAAGAGTTTGATATAAAGTCAAAGACTTTTTCTGCTTTTTCTCTTTTTACTTCTATATAATATGATAGATGAATATCAATTATTACTCTTAAACTAATTTGTGCTCTACCTGTCCGGGATTCTGCAGCATTGTATTTTGATTTGCTTAGTTTTGAGTTTTGATTCTAACGTAGAGCGAATATGACGAAAGTGGAGGTGACGTTGTTGCATGTAGCCGCGGACGTGGATGTTGTAGCTGAGAAAGACAATGAAAAGAGATATCTTCTCAATAGCGCCAAAGTGAGTTGCGTTAAGGTTGGCTCCGGCAGCTCGGATGTCGATGTTAATGGAAACGACTCCGTTAATGGAGTTCTAGTGGAATCGGATGGCAATTGCATTGTCGAAGAAGACCACGAAGTGAAATCCGAATCTGATTCGGTCACTATTACTATGAATCAGCAGGAGGCGGATATGGTAGATGAGAAAGAGAATGAAACGAGATATCTTCTCAATGGCGCCAACACGAGTAGCGTTAAGGTTGGCACCGGCAGCACGGATGTTTATGTTAACGTAAATGGAAGCGACTCCGTTAATGGAGTTGTTGTGGAATCGGGTGACAATTGCATTGTCGAAGAAGACCACGAAGTGAAATCCGAATCTGATTCGGTTACAATTACTATGACTCAGCAGGAGGTGGATATTGTAGCTGAGAAAGAGAATGAAACGAGATATCTTCTCATTGGCGCCAACGCGATTTGCGTTAAGGTTAGCTCTGGCAGCTCAGATGTCTATGTTAATGGAAACGACTCCGTTAATGGAGCTGTAGTGGAATCAGATGGCAATTGCATTGTCGAAGAAGACCATGAAGTGAAATCCGAATCTGATTCGGTCACTATTACTATGAATCAGCAGGAGGCGGATATAGTAGATGAGAAAGAGAATGAAACGAGATATCTTCTCAATGGCGCCAACACGAGTAGAGTTAAGGTTGGCACCGGCAGCACGGATGTTTATGTTAACGTAAATAGAAGCGACCCCGTTAATGGAGTTGTAGTGGAATCGGGTGACAATTGTATTGTCGAAGAAGACCACAAAGTTACTATCAGTATGAATAAGCAGGAGGGGGAGAAACCTGTTGAAGAAAAGGGAGGGTATGTTGAAGAAAAATCAGGGGATGGAGATGATTGTTTGGCTAAACAAACTGTTCAGGACGCTGCTGTTGTTATTGATTCCAGTGTTCTAAAGAGTGACAGTGCTTCGGATAGTTCCATAGTTATTGATTCCAGTCTTAAACAGAGTGATGGTAAAGTTGATTGTTCTGTTGAAACTGATGTTAATTCCATAGTTATTGATTCAGTTACTGCGGATGATGATGCTACACATATAGAAATCAAAACCGACAGTGATTCTAGTAAGTCTTCTACCACAGTAGAAACTGATGCAAACTTCGTTGTTGGTAGTATATCGTTTGTAGTTGATGTTCAAAGTAATCAATATAATGGTAATCTGGCTGATTCGGAGATGGGTTCGCAACTGGTTGATAAGTCTTTGGACGTGGTTTCGGGTTTGAAATCGGAAACAAATGTTAGTTCTGATTCTATATCGGTTGTAGCAAGTAATTCTTCAGAGAGAACTTGTGGTATCACGAACGGAGGAATTGAGTTTAGTAGTTTCGACGATGAGGCTGAAAGGAAAATACCGTTAAACTACATGATCAGGGTCCCGAGAAACAATGACGAAAGTTTAAAAGTAGAGATTAGACTTGCTCAAATTAAGGTTGATGAGAAAAGTCGAATTCGAGAAGGGATTCGAAACGATATGCAAAGCACGAGGGTTACTTGTAAGGAATATGGCAATGATTTTAATGCTGCTGTATCTCAAGAACGAAAGGCTCGAGACTTGCATAGGTCCAAATGTCGGGAAATAGAGTCGATGCAATCCGTGTTGGATATTGAAGATATTGATATCAAGGTAACCTGTTTTTAGTCTTTTATGGAAGAGAATGATGTGATTATTTGTTCTAATTATATACTCTGTAAGCAGATACGAAACATGGAATGGACAATACAACACCAAACTCTACCACTAAAGGATGAAAAGAAATTTATTAGTGATATCAAGCAATTAAAGCAAACTCGTGAAAAGCTGTCATCTACCATGAGTAGACAGGACGAAAATCAACAAGGTTTGGACCGGAAAGAGCGTCTGAAGGTATTAAATGTACATCTGCCTTGTTAGCTTTTGACATTCGACTAGTATATATGGTTGCTTATTCGATTCTTCTGTTTCTACAGTCTTTAAAGAAGGAAGCTGACCAATTGAAAGCCAACCTCAAAAACGCTGAGGCGATCACTAAGGCAGCTAAGAGAAAATACTATGAGGAAACCGAAAAGTTAAGCGAATTGCAGTACCAGTTGAAAGCTGCAAATGACATCCAACAAGAAGTGTATGCGCAGTTGCAAAGTTTGAAGAAACAATCATATGAGAAGGTACTTTTTAAATTCTGTAAGCTTAGAGTGAATGAACATAATCGTGTTGGACACGTAATCATATCCGAGACTCACAGACAAACCTGCATTTTCGTTCTGGTTCTGATTGAATACATTGCTCTTCGAAACTGATAAACTAAGGTAAAGATATGCCGACGCTACTCTTGTTTGAATTTTGCAGAGCAAACACTTCTGGCAGTACAAGGATGATTTAAATAAAGCGAATGAGTTAGCTTCGAAAGGGGATAAAGTAGCACTCCAAAATTTTTGTAGTAACCAGGTGAGGTCGTGCATTTGTCTTATTTCTTCCAAATAAAAAATTTTGTACAATATTTGATCTAAACAGTCGATGGTTCAGGTGGAGAAATTTATGGACTTATGGAATAACAACGATGAATTCCGAAAAGAATATGTTAGATGCAATGAAAGGAGCACACTTTGGAGACTGAGGACATTAGATGGCCGTGCACTTGGTCCTGGTGAAGTGCCTCCTGTAATTCCTCGAGCACTAAATGGAAGAGCGGTCGTGGATCATACAATGTCCGGCTTAACTTTGGAAGATCGAACACAAGAGTTGGTGGCGGTGGCAAAAGCTGAAAAGGTACTTGCGGAAAAGGTTGTGGAGCAAAAGAAGTTTATGAAATCTGCTCCTCCAGAAAGTGTTTCAACAACTGCTTCTAATGGGGATAAAATCGAAGAGGCTGAAGAGGAGAAGCCGAAGAGAACAAAGGAGGAGGAGGAATCGGACAGGAAGGCAGAGGAATTGAGAAAGGAAGAGGAAGCGGCTAAATTAAAGGAGCAACGCCGGGTGGAGGAGATAGCTAAAGCTAAGGAAGCACTAGAAAGGAAGATGCGAAAGGCAGAGAAGGACGAAGCTCGAGAGGCTAACCGAGCTGCAAAAAAAGCTGAAAAGAAAGAAAAGGTTAACTCTCTTAAAATTATCCCTAGTTTATTTTCTGTTTAGTCACTTATTCCTTAAGTATCAACATTTTTTGGTTGTTTCCTTGTTGATCAAGCAACATTTTTCGGTTGTTTCCTTGTTGATCAAGCAACATTTTTCTTTCTTCAGAAACGAGAAAAGAGGGCTAAGAAGAAGGAAAACCGAAAAGCCGTCGCAACAGCTGGTGACACGGGCATTGAAGACGAAGCTCTATCCGCTTGTTCGACTTTTGAAACTCTTGTTGAAACTTCGAAAGAAATCGAAAACAAAGAGAAACCCATTGCGGCTACTACGGAAAGGCCTCAAAAGGCATCAAAGTTTGTGAAACAAACCAAAGTAATATCTATTCCCCCTCCTATTCGAAATCGGGGTAAGCAAAAGAGGCGGCCATGGATGCGGGTCATTTTAACCTTTTTGGTTATTTTGGCTTTGTTTTTTTTAGGAAATTATATCTAATTATCTCCATAAATAGGCAATTCTTTCCTAGTTTTCTTTTGTATTAAATTAGTATAGTAGTTATTTATTATTATTTGCTTTATGCATGGAGAAAGGGAGACATGTAAAGATGATCTACTATAATTGTTCCCTCTAATATATTCCCTTCATTTTCACTCCCATTCCTTCCAAACTATGTTTTGTAATAATAATTTATTTTTTAAAATGTGATTTACACATAAATGATTTCATCATTGCATTTTGAAATTTTAAAAGGAAAGATAAGGTTTGGTTAGACTAAAGTTGATGACCAGACTCGAATTTGTAGTGTAAGTCTAATCAAATATTGATTCAGGATTTAAGATTTAAGATATTTGCAATAAAAGTTGTGGAACCAAAGATAGAGTCATTGTTTTAAACAAGTTTTAATAAATTGATTCATTTCAAAGTCTAAAAAGAAAAAAAAATTCTAGTTATTTGTTTGAGGCAATTGATGTAATCATTTTATGTTTATTTATATCAATCAAATCATTACATGACTTGAAATAATTTAATTTAAGGGTTAATGTATACAAAGTTTCCTGACTCTATTTGATTCGAAAAAATTGAAAAAAAATTGAATTTCAAGTTAATTGAATTGTGTTATTCGAATTATTCGAGTAAACTCAAATAAGTGATTCGAGTTTCGAGTTGACACAGCCAAGCCATATGGACGTGTGAGAAGCAAAGGAAATTACACACGGCCTGTAACACCCCTAACCCCTATTCATTGTCGAACTAGGGCTACAGGGCATTACCGAACAAAGCGTGTTTTATCACAATCATTAACTCACCAAGGAATAACTATTCTTTTAAATTCATTATCAGAGTTAAAATATTCACGGAACAATTAAAGGACTAATCATAACTTACGAATCACTCTATTTAAAAAAATTTCGAACCCGAACTTACATATATAAACAATAGAACATGTTCATCGCTTAAACCATTCAAACAAATAATTTTACAAACTTACCACCATAAACGAACTCAAATAATCTAGGTATATTCAAATTTATATTTAATTCATTATATAATATAAGTTTACAATTACATGTTATACTATAATCTTTAGCCACAATTACCGTTATATCAGTTGAGTCATAACCATATCATCAATATAATACAAGTGTCAATACCGAATATTATAGGTAATTACAACTTCAAATCAAACATTATTTAAGACTCCAATGTCTAATACAAAACATGATCTAATTTGATATTCATTGACAAAACATGTCCACCAAATCAAACATAAACTTAACAACTATATTTCATATATAATAAGCTAAGGTCAAATTATTAAAAATCAATTTTTAATAGACATGTAATCAAGAGTTCATAACCTAGCCGAATATACATAGGTAATGATATCATTTCAAAACAATTACTCAAAAATATAAAGACCAAAATCAAGCTTTCAACAACAACCCATAGCTGAAATCATATCCTATCGAAATCAAACAAATCATGCACACATATGGTATACTTACTAAAACCGATCCATACACACACTTTCAATTTAATATCCTCCAATACATGTACATTAGACATTTAGTTCAACTCATAACAATCCAACTCAAATGCATAAAAATTATTTATACTATATCCGAATATAAGTAAGTAGAACCCCCATTTTATATCTTTTTACCAAATACCAAAACCAATGTCAAACAAAAAGAGATAAGCCATTTTCGCATGGCTTTTTATGTACACGACCAAAATCAAACCGAAATATTTACTAGCTTATACATGCCATAAGTTCAAAATGAAAATTTTAAAAGTACCGAAAGTAGTCGACAGTGTGATTGACTTCACTGATGATCCCCGAGCACGTAACGACCTCCAAGACAAATAAATATAAAAAGTAAGTTAACTTAGCTTAGTAAGCTTTAAGCAGAACATATAAAATATATATTTTCATAGGCAATTTATCAAAGTCGAATATAGATATATAATAACATTACTACATTCATTTATCTCAAGTCATTTTAGCCATAGCAATTTGATATTACAAAAGCTTCCAAACATTTTCTTCTAATTGACATAATGCCGAATATACTTATTATATATACACATTATCTTATAATAGCTATTTGTATCATTTTTATATATATATATATATAACCAACCAAATTATTTACTTAATTATCAAATAGGTAATGAAGCATCACATACCTGACTAATTTAATTCCTCAATCTCATTTGGTACCACATCAACTTAAAACTTACTAGGCACGAGTATTGAAATGATACACCGGCACGAAGCCTGCTAGGCCTAAAGCCTGATTTGGTACACCGGCATAAAGCCTGCTAGACATAAAGTCTGAAATAATTCACCGGCAGTAAGTCTGCTAGGCACAAAGCCAAAATTAATTCACCGACAATAAACCTACTAGGCACAAAGCCTGAATTTCACTGATACAAAGTTGGTCTTACACATAACTATTATATAAGTAATTCTAAATATGCTTTAAGATTCATATAAGGCTTCTCAATCATCGTATCTCAACAAAAATCAAATTTATGCTCAAATCTTACTAATAAAGATACATTCGGCTAATGTATATAAAATCCATACAATTAAAATTCAGCTTATATAACTCATATATATTCTAATTTAACAACGTTTAATTGCTAAAAGACTTACCTCGGGCGATGAAAATTGAAACAAGGCGATTAATCGACGACTTTGGTTTTTCCTCGATCCAACTCCGATTTCTTTGGTTCTTGATCTAAATGTATTCAAAATAAACTAATTTAAATATAATTCCATTCAATTTATTCCAAAAACACATAAATGGGAAAATTACCATTTTACCCCTCATATTTTACATTTTTTTTTGTAATTTAGTCCCTATTGCATAAAACACAAAATACACAAAATTTGCACACACCATGCTAGTGTCGAATGTTCCTTGTCTTCATACAAGTCCACACATTTCATTTATTTCACATTTTAGTCCCTCAAAAATTTATTTTCTCAATTTAGCCCTAAGTACTCAAATTCACCAAAAATTCAAAGACAAAACATGTTAATCTAACACATATATTTCATATTTCATCATCTAACATCATAAAACTCAAACATTCATCAATGTCACATTTCAAAATCTTCAACAATGCACAAAATTAAGACATGGGTTTTGAAGCATTCGAAGCAATGATCTCAAAAACGTAAAAATTATCAAAAACCAAACAAAGAACTAACCTTAATCAAGCTTTAAACATGGCCGAATATTGCTAGGCTTCTTTTTCTTTTTTCTTTTGTTTGAATTCGGCTAGGAGAAGATGATAATAATCTTATTTTTTTATGTTTTATTTAACATATATATATATATTAGTTATATTAATTAGTTTACCTATTTAACCTTAATAATAATAATAAACCAACATATATATCACAAGGTTATACTTGTCCTTTGCCACCCACTATCTTTTTTTTGGCCTAATTGCATCTTCAAACCTCCAATTTATAAAGACAACAACAATTAGGTGATTTTAGATTTAATCCCCTAAATTTTCATTTTACGCGATTAAGCCATTCTCTTTAATCGGTTACTCAAACGACAAAAATTAAAACACGAAAATTTCACACAATCAAATTCACACATAATAAACATACAAAATAATATTAAAATATTTTTTCAACTCAGATTTGTGGTCCCAAAACCACTATGTCCGATTAGGGTCAAAATCGGGTTGTTACAACTCTCCCCCTTTAGGGATTTTCGCCCCTGAAAATATTACTGGTGAATAAGTTCGGGTAACGCTTTTTCATTGCATCCTCTGGCTCCCAAGTTGCTTCCTCAACTCCATGTTTATGCCACAGTACTTTAACTAACAAAATTTTCTTGTTCCGTATTTCTTTAACCTCACGAGCCAGAATGTGAATCGGTTCTTCTTCATATGACATATCGGACTTAATCTCAATCTCTGTCGGCTTAATCACATGTGAAGGATCAGATCGGTATCTACGGAGCATCGAAACATGAAATACATTGTGAATCTTTTCTAGTTTAGGTGGAATAACAATCTATAAGCAATCGGCCCAATACGCTCTATAATCTCATACGGTCCAATAAATCTCGGACTCAATTTGCCTTTACGACTGAATTTGAGTATTTTCTTCCACGGCGAGACTTTCAAAAACACTTTGTCCCCGATCTGAAACTCTATACCTTTTCTTTTCAAGTCTGCATACGATTTCTAATGATCCGATGTTTTCAGACTATCCCGAATCACTTTCACTTTCTGTTCAGTCTCTTTAATCAAATCGACCCCGTGTATCTTATTCTCATTAAGCTCGGTCCAATACAATGGTGTATGACATTTACGACCGTACAAAGCCTCGTGAGGTGTCATTTTGATGCTAAACTGAAAGCTATTATTATATGAAAATTTAATCAAAGGTAATTATCGTTCCCACGTACCTTCAAACTCGAGAATGCAACATCTCAACATATCCTCAAGTATCTAAATAATTCGTTCGGACTGACCATCTGTTTGCGGATGGAAAGCTGTGCTAAAATGTAGTTTCGTACCTAAATCATCTTGTAATTTCTTCCAAAATCGCGATGTGAACCTCGGGTCTCTGTCTGAAACAATGGAATTAGGTACCCGTGTAATCTCACAACCTGAGAAATATATAATTCAACAAGTTTATCAAGTGAGTAATCAGTACGGACGTGAACAAAGTGAGCCGATTTTGTCAATCTATCAACAATAACCCAGATTGCATCTTTGTTGCTTGGTGTCAACGATAAACCGGATACAAAATCCATCGTGACTCGGTCCTATTTCCATTCAGGTATCGTGATCGGCTGAAGCAATCCAGAAGGTACTTGTTGCTCGGCTTTTACTTGCTGACATATTAAACATGAAAATTTTTAGGTTGTTTCTCTAAATTGAAGTATTATCTTGAAGTTTGAGATTTACAAGATTGACATCAAAAACCATGATTTTTTGTGAGATTTTCAGCCTTTAGAGCATACATTTTTCTTACTCATTTTATTATTGGTTATGAGTGTGTCAATTTGATTTGTTATTCTAGAAACTTGTGTCGATTATACATGTCGAGCCCACACATTTTGATTTGATACACTGAGATGATAAAAGGCACTTAGGTTTTAACCCACTTATCCCATAAAAGCCTATCTACATAATTAACCCTTAGTGAACCCCGTTGAGCCTAACACACCGTTTCTTAAATTATCCATTAATGTTAACCCATAACTCATTTTTTGTTCGTTGAGAATTTTTCTTGTTTTATTGACCCCCCTTTTTTTCGAGATTTGATTTGGTTAGTTACTTAACTATGCTCTTTTGTTTGATTTGCTGAATTATTTCTTATTGTTAGAAAAAAAAAGAAATTGAAAAAAAATAAAAAATATATATTTTTACATTTTGATTATTATTTAGTTCTATAAGCTTGAACAGTTAAATTCATATTTTGAGAAGAAACTCGTTTTCTTATTCTTGAATATTTCTTTATTTATGCACTTATTTTTAATTCAATATTTGTTATTTTTCTAGTTTGGTAATTTATCAATTTGATCTCAATTTTAACCATCTTTTTCGGTATTTCTCTACACCCTTAATCCAGGCCCCATTACAACATCTTAAAGAAATTTTGATTTGTGTATCATATCATTTTATAGTGGTGGAGATTTGATTTTCATGCAAGCCTATGGTAATGACTTTTCATGTTTGACTATTGAGTGCTTATTCTTGAACCTTAAGCACTTTGAGTGATTTGAATGAATCTTTAGTGAGGATGTCGACTCTTGTCGATTTTAAATTAAAGGTAATTACTTAGATAAGGAGAAACACCTATGTTTTCATGTTTAAAAATTTTAGCTTGGATTGTTTGAGACTTTAGTGTTCTTTTAGTTGAATCGCCAATGCATGATTATTTATAGATTATTTTTGAGACATTATTGATGGGAATTACAAGTTGAGAAATATTATTTTTAATGTGAGTCGAGGATTTTGCTTCAGGACAAGCAAATGCTTAAGTGAGAGGGTATTTGATAAGCTGTAAAAGTAACATTTTTTAATCTCATTCTTAATGCATTTTTGGCTGATTAATTATGTAAGTTAGTGAATTTGATGCTCCTAGTCCTTTAAATTCATGTTTCTATACTTAGGAGAGCATTTTGGAGCTAAAGAAGCGAAAAACGAGCCAAAATCGGACAAATAGAGCTGTTTTTAGGATCCACACTGCCTGGGCATTTCCACACGGGCTGCCCACACGCATGGAATACGTCACTTTTTTTGCAATGAAAATATTATTCGAGATAGACTGACCCGCAACAAAACTAAACTGATTATGTTTGCTTATTTTCGGAATTAACGATCTAGGTCTATTGACAATTGTCTTTGTGATTATCTTATAAAGCATCATACATAAACAGATCGATCTAAATTGAGTAATCAATTCTGGACTTTGGACTTTTGGTAGCAGCACAAGCAACGTTTTGTTCTGATGTGGATCCAATAGTTGCTCCCCCCCGGCAAAAAAAAAAACTTTCCAGACCATGCAACAAACTGAAGAAGCGACAACTTCCCATTGCATTTGAAGAAACTTTGCCTGAAAGCCCTCAACACTTGGAGCTTTCAACGGAGCCATACAAAAAATCGACCTACGAATCTCTTTATTAGAGGCTTCTAACAACAAGCTCTCCTTATCAACCATTTACAACGAAGGGAACTTAGTTCGACAAGGAAACACTCCATCAACAGAATGAGCAATAGAGTATAGATGTTTAAATGCATTTTGATCTATTAAATTAAATAGTATTTATTATAAATTAATTTTACTTATTTTTAACTAAATTTCATAGCGCTTATGATTAACTGGGGATAACAATCAGTTTATTTTTAATGTTAGATAAGGAATAATCCAATAAATATGGAATATTAGAGTAATTGGATAAGATTGCTTATGGTGTTTATTTTTCTTGTTAATAGTAATAGTATTATGGAATACTTTCTCAAACTAACATTCCATGTACGATGATTCGATTTTACATTTTGTTTCTTGTTCAAAGAATTTTTTTTCTCAAGTATTATTGATAATTTTTATAAAAAGTAATATTATTTTTTTAATTTAAAAGTTATGTAGTTGTGTCATTACAATTTATTCTATCAAACATGACATGGAGAATTATGATCTAATTACACCCTATCAACTAAGCACATCTAGAAAATTATAATTCCTGAAAATTGCAAAAGGGTGTAATTACTTCCTTAGTGATTACGCTTTTATACAATTACTGCTTTATGGTGTCCAAAGCATCCCTAATGTAACACATTTGTCTAAAAAAAATGTTTGTCGTGATACTTTCTATTAATATGATACATAAGTTGGAGAATTTGTGCTCCAGGTAAATTCTTAAGAAAGAGAGGTGGGTCACAATATATAGTTTTAAGTAACAAGTTTTTCCTAGACGGAATCACTCTTAAACATGTATTCATTCTTGTTAAACTTCAAGGAAAAGTAGAAAATATAAAAACTAAACTTTAGACGGGTTGGACATTGTCCTTAGGAAATTTCGTTCATAGTGTATCATCAATATTTAACAAGCTATTTTGTTACATGAACAACAGGGAGGAACAACAAAACCTAAAGAAAATACTTAAGAACAATATAGAAAAAAACATATCTCAAGTGCTTGGAGAATATGGTTTTAAATCAAAATAAAGAGTTCCAATTTTCTATGCAAATGGATTAGAAGCAAGAGATTTCTTTTAGAAGCAAGAGATTAAATGAGTTGGATATAAGGTATGTTTTTCTACTTCTCAATGAATATTAATCTACCGTATCAATCATGGAATTGTCGCTTAGGGCTTGCTAGCTGAATTTTAAAGGAAAAAAAATCCTAACTGTCTAATGACTATTTTGTAATTTTTTAAAATTAAATAACCATAATATAATTTAATTAATAATTCAATGACCTATAATGTAGTTTATCCAAAAATAATATAAGGACTACAAGCAAATTTAAACCAAAAAAAATAGTAAAATAATTAACGTCGCCTGAGAGATTCGAACTCTCGCAGGAAAATCCCATGTACTTAGCAGGCACACGCCTTAACCACTCGGCCAAAGCGACTTCAGTGAATGTTAAGTTAATAAATACTTTGAGATGCCTTGTCGAAAATGCAAAGGTTGTGGAGCAAAAGAAGTTTATGCAATCTGCTCCTACAGAAACTGTTTCGGCAACTGCTTCTAATGGGGATAAAATCGAAGAGGCGGAAGAAGAGAAGCCGAAGAGAACAGAGAAGGAGGAATCGGACAAGAAGGTAGAGGAATTGAGTAAGGAAGATGAGGGTTTTTTACAAAAATAATATAAAAAAATAATAAAAATTACCAAAATGTTATACATTTTTTTTATTTACCAAAATATATATAATTTTTTTATTTACCAAAATATATAAAAAAAAAACTAAAAAAACAAAAAAAATAAAAAACAGAAAAAAAAAAACCTGGACCGATTTGACAGTTCCCTGGGTCAAGGGAACACTGTTGGCGGCACCAAAGAAGGGAACCCTGTTGGTGGCACCAAACAAGGGTTCCCTGTTGGCGGCACCAAACAAGGGTTCCCTGTTGGCGGCACCACTCGTGTTATAAACACGAACTCTATCCAGCTGAAACAAGAAAAATTAGAAGAAAAAGAAAAGAAAGAAGAGGTGCTGCGGAAAAAAAAAGAAAAAGAGAGAAAGAGAAGAGAAAAATCAGGTATTTTTTTAAAAATAATTGATTATGTTATTGTTATTGTTTTGTATAATTTGTATTTTTTTTTGTTTTAGTTTAGTTATTAAGATTAAAATCAATAAAACTCAAATTAATAGTTTTAGTTAGGGTTTTATTATCAAAATATTACAAAAAAATAAAAATTTTATAGTATTATTATTATTATTATTATTATTATTATTAAGATGTTAGTTAGTATTATTGTTAGTAAAAAATTAGTATTATTTTTGTAGTTAGTTATTAATAATTTTAGTTAGTATTATTTTGTATATAAAATTATTAATATTATTATTGTGTTAGTTATTAGGATTAGTGGTTAAATGGCTTTCATGTACAAAATTGAATATTGAAACATTAGTTTTTTTTTATTTAAGTTATTTATTTTATTATCCGTGCAAGATGTTTTACGAGATTTTGTTTATTTTTTTGACAGATTAAATATTGAAGATGGATGCTAAGTTTTTTCTATGCGTTTATTTCGACGGAGTCATCTTAACAACAAGTGTTGGATGTGTATTTGAATGTCAGCAACAAATAGCAATGAGATTTAATAGAAATGTCTCGTTTGATGAAATGAAGGCAAGGATTAATGCAAAAATTTTAAGACGTTGTGGGAGAAGGATAGTAAAAATTTTCTACAAGTTTCCAGTTTCGACAAATCCAGTCAAATTCGTTGAAATGGAACTTGCAGACGACAAAGACGTTGAGACAATGGTCGATCTCTACTGTGGGAATGGGAGTGACAAGAATGCACCGATTCACTTATTTGCTGAGTTAGTCGGTATGGAGCAAAATGCATCTGATGAAGAAGACGGGGCTGAAGAACCGCGGATGGTGGCTCCAATATCATACGTTGATAGTGAATCAAGTATGGTTGGGATCGGTATCGACCTGAATATTACACCCGATGTTGATATGGTTGGTGGTGAAGAAGAAGGTGGTTGCGAAGAAGAAGGTGGTGGCGATCATTGGGATGAAGAGGTCAATAGTGATGGTGATCCCGATGTAGACGATGTACCTGATGATATCGACGATGAAGACATTAACGCTTCTTCGATCGGGGAGCAGATGCAGCATATTTTGGCCGGGCGAGTATGGGCCGGGTGAGTAGGATCCGAATAGTTCAAAGTCGTATGCATATTCTGGCCCTGAGAAGCTCGGCAAATTGTCAGTGCCTGGCAATTCCGGATGATAGCTATCTGAACCGACAAACCCAGATTGTTCCGAATCTGGCTGGGGCTCCTGCTCGGGCTCTGGTGGTTCCGGAGAATAATATGCCATGGGATCTGCATCACGCTTGGCCGCTGTGGACGATCCCCTATGTCGCTGCATGTGCGGGGAGATTACAACCGACTGGCCTCCGTATAAATATGGCTTCCCGCAACTAATGTACCATTGCATATACTCTTCTGATGGTTGCGAGTCGGTAGCCATAACCATCTGAGGTCTTCGATGAAATCGATCATTCCACAGCGCCACAAATTTTCGGTGCTTAATTCCCCAATCTATCACTGATTTTCCTCTCTTATTCTTGCCGTGCACTTCTCCCACCTCACACGGCGGATCCGGGATAGGTTGGATTGCACCAAACTGCCGTAGCACCCGATCCCCGTTATACCACTCGACCATGTTAAAATTTATAATTGGTGCGTTAGTGCACCATATGTACGAATGCACGTACGCAGACGAGGGTACCACGGCGGTAATTTCTGGCGTTCGGTACGGCGTCCATATAAACTGCATGATTAATAACATGGTTATAATTACCCATAACGTGTGCGTAAGATATAGAAAGTAAGATGTCATGAATATGACTACAGCATGAATATTAGAATAGCATCTTACCCCATCCCGGGCATACTGTTCAATCATGAGGCGATATAGCGGGACATTGTACGACTGCCCGATACCCGGACGACCACTCCACCTACAAAAAACAAATATAGCGTTTAGAGTTGGTTGGTAACATTAGTCAATATATTATGACTACAAATAACGATAAGTTATATTTTATCACCTGCTCAGCAGTGGATAAACATACGATTGGTGTCTAACCGATGCCAAAAATGGCATCCGATACAGCACCCAGGACTGCAGCAGTGAGAGGCATCTGCCAATGTCGCGAACTTTCGGATCTGTCGCCCGACAAAGCTCTCGATACAAGACTACTAGCACAGCTGAGCCCCAGCTATAGGAGCTAACAGTGGACAAGTCAGCTAATAGGGGCAAGTACATCAAATGCACCTTGTCGTTGCTTGCATCAGGCATCAGTTCTCCCCCTATGATATGCATGATGTACGCTCGAGCAACGCACATCAACTCGCCTTCAGTGGCTGTCGCTGATAATTGTCCATACTTGGCTTTCAGCCATGTAAATGATACGCCCGAAAAATATGACTCACCGTTCCCTGGTGAGTCTCCTAAAAGCTGATAGCAAAGTGCATCCGGATCGGTAAATGTAGATATTCCCGTTACGGGACTCCCGTCAATTGGGAGCCCAAGTTGCAACGCTACATCCTCCAAGGTCACCGTGCACTCCCCGCACGGAAAATGAAAAGTGTAGGTCTCCTGGCGCCACCGCTTCACTAGCGCAGATATTAAATGAAAGCGCAATACGGTGTACTGGATCTGTGCTACAGACCCAAATCCGGCTAGCTCTAAGTACGGCATCAACCGTGCATCCAGAGTATTCTTCAAAACACTCACACGGCCCCTTAAAACTCGGTACGAGTCCTGATAGTGTAAAATTACAGAAAAATTTTACGATAACATTATTTCTTTGTACGTCTATCATTTTTAAATAAATAATAAATAGTAACTCATACCGCGTTATTAATCGCATCAGATATGTGGCTTTTTTTGCTAATCAATGAAGCCATTGCGAAGCCTGCAAGTTGAAAAAAAAAGTTAGTAAAAAACTCTTACTTCGGCCATTTGTTCGTATTTTTTTCTCCGCATTTTATTACTTTAAAAAATATCTTCATTTCTAATTTTATAATTTTACATAATGTTTTAAATTTATTAATTTAGTGTGTTTTTAAAATTAATTTACTGTAAAAAAACCATTATCCCTGCCATTTACTTGTATTATTTAGTGTATTTAGTGTAAAATTAATTTATAAATTTACTGTGTTTTTTTTCCTTTTTTATTCTTTTTTTTTTATTTTTTTTTGAAATATTTTGGTAAATAATAAAAATTATATATATTTTGATCAATAAAAAAAAGTTATAATATTTTGGTAATTTTTTATTTTTTATATTATTTTTTTATAAAACCCATAATAAAACATTACAAAAATAATAAAATATTTAAAAAATTACCAAAATATTATATATATTTTTTATTTACCAAAATAAAAAAATTACTAAAACCGGGTTTTTTATTTGGTGTAAGAAAAAAATCCTTATCCCTGCCATTTGCTCGTATTTTTTTCCCGATTTTTATTTTCAATAAAAATATATTTATTTTTTTATTTTATTACTTTATATTATTTCATTACATTTTTTTTAAAATATTTGTATTAACTATTTCTCAATTTTTTAAAAAGTTAGTAATACACTATTATTTTGGCCATTTGTTCGTATTTTTCTCTCCGCATTTTATTATTTTAAAAAATATCGTAATTTTAAATTTTATAATTTTATACTTTTTCAGTGCATTATGTTTACAATTTATTAAAGATATAATTTTTTTCGCATTTTTTTACTTTCGGTGAATATATAATTTTCGTTTTTTCTTTTCGTATTTTATGTTTTCTTAAATATATTTCTTTATCATTTTACTTTTAATGTTATTTTCCTAACAAAACTAATTTCAACATCCTAAGTCAATTTCATAAAAAAATTCCTAATCAACATATAATGTACATACCATTAATTTTTTCATGCTAAATATATCTCAAAAATTATATATCCTAAATAAATTAATAAAATACGTAAAATGTACTTAACATTATTTTTTAACACACAAATATTGCAAAAATCTTAAATTAATAATAATAATTACCTTATTTTCTTTTTTTTTCCCTTCCTCCACCCTTAATATTTAAGGTGGTGCCGCCAACAAGGAATCCTTGTTTGGTGCCGCCAACAAGGTTTCCTTGTTTGGTGCCGCCAACAGTGTTCCCTTGACCAAGGGAACTATCAAATCGGTCCAGATTTTTTTTTTGTTTTTTTGGTTTTTTTTATATATTTTGGTAAATAAAAAATTATATATATTTTGGTAAATAAAAAAAATTATAACATTTTGATAATTTTTTATTTTTTTTATATTATTTTTGTAAAAAACCCGGAAGATGAAGTGGCTAAATTAAAGGAGCAACGCCGGTTGGAGGAGATAGCTAAAGCTAAGGAAGCACTAGAAAGGAAGAGGCGAAAGGAGGAGAAGGCCGAAGCTCGAGAGGCTAAACGAGCTGCTAATTAAGCCGTAGCTAAACCACCACAAAACTTCTGGCACAGCCAACATAGGGAGAAAACCTCAACAGAGGAGACCAAAGCACGCAACTGTCGAAGAAGGCTCCATCAACACCAACACCCACCCTTGACGTCGCCGGTGGCGGGCATCTCATCCGGGGTTGACAAAAATATTAACGTCGCCTGAGAGATTCGAACTCTCGCGGGAAAATTCCATGTACTTAGCAGGCACACGCCTTAACCACTCGGCCAAAGCGACACTACTTTACCAGCTAAAATTATCATCTAAATAACAAATAATTTGAGATGCTGTCCAAGCTAGCTGAAACTACGTGTGGGAAGAATAGATGATCAGTTAAAATTCAGCGAATAATATAAAGATTTAGTTCTAATACAATAATTGGGAAAAGGGCAGTCGACCTAGGGGTTGGAGGATGGGGCCGAGGTCGGGATGAGAGGTGGATGTCCAAGGTTATTATTATGTTCTTAATGGGTTTATTATGATTTTGGAATTGTGTTGGATGTTATCCTTATTTTATTGGTTTTATTTGGGTCTGAATAGTTGAAGTATTGATGTTGTTTTGGGTTATAAGTTTGGTAAATTGGATGTTAGATATCGTGACAATATCTAATTTAATTGTCACCACTATTTTTACACTAACCATAAGTAAATGTACCGCCCATCCAAACTCACCCATTGTATTGAGGATGCATGTTTAAAAGGAAATTGTTTGAGCACGAATTTTGCACTGTTTTTTCGTATTTTTTTCGATTTATACAAAGGTATCAATATTCAGGTTATAAGTATCGATATCTCAATGTTGAAATGATAGTGCTTGAGTATCAATACTTAGGGTAAAAATATCGATACTCGTGCCTGAGTATTGATAAAATGTTTGGATTCAAGATTTGACAAAATGCTAAGTTGGTATCATTTTTTCTTGTTAGTATCGATACGCATTTTACAAAATATCAATACATTAGTTTGTGTATCGATACTTGCATTAATTTCTTTGAAGATTTGCTGAATGGTCCTTAAACACATATTAAATTATTTCTAAGGTTGTATGATTGTTTAGCCGCGAACACCTCTGTAAATTTTGTGAATTGTCATGAAATTTATCTTGCTTGAAACTATGTGTGCATGTGATAAAGTTTCAATATTGATGTAGCATTCTATAACTCAAGTCCGGTGACCAGGTTGATTGAGGAGTGTTACATTAATCGTCTAGTGACTTGAATAAAATCATAAATTTATTTATAAAATTATAAAAATTTAAGAAATTAATTTTTATTACACCTTAATTTATCATATAAATTCATCAGATCAACAATTTCTAAATTTAATTATGATAACTTATTTATATGGTTTGTTTTTTTTATTGAAACTAAAAATTGCACAAAATAGTTGTGATATATATATATATACACAAATACATATATATAATTTTAATGTTTCGGAAATGGAGTGATAATCATAACCTTTAATCATCACATCCACACAATTTTCTATTAATTTTTATTTTATGACATTTTTGATGCATTACTCACAATCTGTGATTTATTTTTTTCCATCATGAAAAAAATTAAAAAAGTTAAACTAAGGTTTTTAAAAGTTAAGAGAGAAAAGAAAAAGAAGAAAAAAAAAACCATTTTGATTTTTAATTACAGTTATTTTGGGAAAATTATATTCACTAATATAATAAAAATAAATGTTAACTTTTATTTTCCATCATATGAGATAACCAAATAAATGAACTATAACAAAATTATATTTTACTAATGGTATCTTGACATTATTCAATAATGTGAGAATGGGATGACCAAAATTTTCAAGAATCCAAACAACATAATCTCATTTAAGAATGTAATATTACAAACTGTAATGTAAGATTCAACTAACCAAATGTTCCCAAGTGTAATTAGAGCAACTAACTACAGAATAAAAATTAGATTAATTGTGCAGATAATTACAAACAGTTACACACAAATCTATTTTTTATAACTTTTCACACGCCCATATATATTTAAGTTTCAAATATTATTTTTATATGGTAATAATAGTATTTTAATTGTATAGCATATATATTTTTTAAAAGTACATTTTATGGCTTATATGTTATTTTTAACATTTAATTGTATATTAATTTGCTAACATTGTTTAAGTGATTTGAATTTTGTTATTTTTATTGATTTATTCAATGATAGTTCTTGAATTGCATAATTGTTTCTGTTTTGATGATGAATGTTCTGTTTAGTGTAGGATTGCTCCGTAACCCTAATCTAACGAAGGAGACGGATTAGGGGTGTTACAAATCTTGCTTGGATTAAATAGTTAATTGGATTGCTTCCCTACATTTATAATGTATGAATAACATGTTCATGATTTTATTTGAATGAATAAGCAATCAAGACACATAACATCATTAACAAAATTTTAACAATTTAAGTTAAAAGAATGCAATCAATCTAACAACAACAGAATTAAGTCATGTTAATTAAATTGAAAGAGAAAATATGTAACAATCATGTTCATCAATTCATAACAAATTAAAAAGTTAAAAAAAAAAAAGAGGAAAGTAACTTGAAGACAAATATGGTGTTTCTCTATAGCTCAACTTGTGTTCCTTTTCCTCCTTCCTTCTGCTTTGCTCCTTCACACAAATGCTTTTAAGATTCTAAATTTTGCTACTCAAAGAACTTTTACAATGCTTCTCTCAAACTCTTGTATTGCTCTCTCAAATGAGAAGTGAAAGAATGAAGAATGGGAAAAGAGAAGGTGAGTGAGGAATGAGTGAATAGTTAGGGCTATTTATACTTGTAGAGATTTGTTATTTTTAGCAAATGAGAGCCTTGAAATGAGTGAGTGGATAACTTTGAAATTCTTGAAATGTTTGCTTAAAATTTTTGCTATTTTTAGCAAATGAGAGTTGACCAATGCCATTATTTGGACAGAAGAACAAATGTCGTAGTGCGGCTATAGTACATGCTAGCGACAACTAAGGTTGGAAAAGAGAGGAAATGAATAGGAAGAAAAGAAAGAAATAAAATTGAAATAGGAAAGAAAAAACAAGAAAGTGAAATAGAAAAATAAGAGAAAATTGGATAAAAATGTTGAAATAAAAATAGAAGAATATTTAACAAGGGTGGAATATCCTTTTCCAAACCAAGTAAAGATATATTGAAAATAAGGAAAATGTTATAAGATTGAAGTTTAATGTGAAATTGTTCATCTTATTCTTCCCTATTATATCGTATAAAATAAACAATAGACAAAGCTCATATTCTAGAATAACCAATGATCTAATGCTACTCCAAAATTAAACCCCAAAGCCAAGAAACAAGTTTACAAACATCTGAAACTACTGTAACACTAAATGACAAATTCCACCCATTTAACACGAGAAGTGACATCTTTTTTACTTTTCCTTCAAAGGATCTTTCTGAAACCTCACTTCCACCCCAACTTCGCTTTCAATTCCTGCAAATATCAATCAATAACTTTATACCGATTCCTATTCTTATCTTGTTCCTAAGGAAAGTACTTGTTTGAAATGGTTTTTTGTACCTCTCCCATGACTCTGAAGAAATCAATCACAGATTTTGCGGCTCATCTTTGAATCTGATTCCCTCGGGATGACTGCTTTACCATCAATTGCAACAAGGGGTATGTGGGAAATCTTAGACCACTCTCGTCCTTTATCGCTTGAGCACTATTCTTTCAGCAACGGACAACTGGAAATATATAAATATCCAAGCGAGAGAAGCATGTCTTTTTTTGGAAGAGATGTTAGCTTGGGGCAATTATCGATGTCCAATCCTTTAAGAGAGGCGAGGTCTTGAAAGCCTTCGGAGAACATGAATTCCAGGTTCTCAAATCCGAAAAGCATGATATAGGTGAGAGAAGGAGGCAGCATCATTCCAATCCCTTCTTCTGGGAATGACACCACGTTTGAGCATCCTCCACCTCCGATGGTCAATTCTTGAAGAGAGGTGAGTTTATTTAATCCCCATTCCACAAGTGACCTATAAATCTTGGGTGCGTTTGAGATTGTAAGTGATGTGAGATTGGCAGGGAATCCCTCCGACGGAAATGATATGTCAGCCGAACAGTCGCGCAATCTTAATCGTCGAAGGGAGGTGATGCTGGCCATGCACTTAGGAAGGGCTCCAAAATTTCCACAACCATCAACTCCAAAAGCTCTGAAGCTGGTGCTGGGCATCCCACTTTCTTCAAAAGAAAACAAATTTGAACACGAATGCAAACAAATCTCCTGGAGCTGTTTGAGCTTGTCTAGTCCTCGTGGTAGAGATTTAATTCCAGATCTGAAAAATAGAATAGATTCAAGACAAGCGGTTTCCTCAAACTCTTGGGCTATGTATTCCAACTCCGGACATTCTCCGATTCTCAAATGTTTAAGCGTTATGGGAAACTTGGTGTTTGAAAATATGCAACTCAGTTTTGAGCAGTCAGTAATATAGAGAAGTTGAAGCTGATTGCAAATATTTTTGCGCCCCTTCGATGACAAAGACATTAGAGACGGACACTTATAGATAGACAACTCCTCAAGAAGACAGAGGGTACTACTCATACTCTTATTATCTTCTTTTTCATCAACCAAATACTCCAAATTCTCACAGGTATCAATTGTCAGCTTTTTTAATTTAAGAGGTAAGTTATTCTCTGCAAAAGAAACCAAGCCTCGACAACCCCGAATTTCCATATCTGTAAGGAATGTGAGCTCATGTAAGACTTGTGGCAGTCTATTGAGCCTTTCACAGTCATATATCCGTAGAGATTCAACACATGAAATCTTGTCAGGTTGCAATTCGGCTTCCTTGGCTTCCAAAGACTGCAGTTGAGGACAACTCGAAACGGAAATGAAACGATGTCCAACTAAACTAAACCCATACCATGATAGAGATGCCAACTCCTCCCAACCATCAATTGCAAAATGTTCTGAGTTTCCAAACCTCAACATTGTCCTATCTGCTGGAATATTAAACTTTGAAATGTTAGAAAGAGACAAAGTTTGCAAAGAGGAAAGCTCCTTTGCAGGAGAAGAGCAATCATCCACCAGTTCTGCACACCCTCGTATACTGAATTTACACAGTGACGGGAAACTTGATATTGAAACTACCAAATTCGTACAGCCATGAATTTCAAGTTTTTGCAAGGAAGAAAGATAGGTAGGCAACCTTCCCAACAATTGAGGACAGTTTATGATTGAAAGCTCACGAAGGCTGGGGAGTTTCAAAACCTTCTCGTCTCCTTCACAAGTGTCCCACTCCTTCCAATTTGGAAGACTCTCAAAAGACAGAATCTCTAATGATGCAAATGGATTCAATTGATTTTCTCCGAAGAGCTCAACACCAATCTTCTGTACTTGATCGAAACCAATAATTGAAAGATATTTTAACAATGGCAACCTTCCAACTGATGGTAATGACTTGCAGTTTTTACAATTGCGAAGCTTCAAAGACGATAAATTCTTGAGGGAAGAATCAGCTATCCAAGATGAGAATTTTACACCCCCGTAATTCTCAATGATGAGTTGCTCAAGCCTTTTCGGAGGATGAAGAAAGTCCAACACCCGCTCTTCAACTTCTGTTTTCCTTGTATTATTCTCCAAGGCTGTACCCCATTGTAGTTCTAACCCATCAATCCCTAGCTTCTCATTTAACTTAGCTTCCCTCGCATCTTGACCATTAACATTCTCCAATCCAGAAAGACAAAAATTACCTCTAAGGTTTGACAAAGTTTTCAATTCTCTAATAAGACGTCCATCACCTTCCCCTATAACAAAATTAGACAACGTTTGAAGCTGAGTTAGCTGATCAAATCCGGAGGGCATCCTTTCTATTGAATTCGCACCTCTAATATCAAGAAAATGCAAGTTGACAAGGTTTCCCATCTTCGAGGGTAAATTTTTGAGCTTTGAACAATCTCTTAATATTAAAGTCTCCAAATGATAAAGACTACACAAAGAATCAGGTAAACGATTGATTCTGGTTCTAGAAAAATTTAAGTAGCGTAGATGTTTTAAATTTTCAAAAAAGTCGGGCAAATCATAGATCTCATACCCACCCAAAGAAAGAACCCTTAAGTAGCTAAGTCTTGGCAACAAATCCTCCAAGACAACGTTAGATAAATAGAATACCTCATAACTTGGAGCCATTAAGCGTAAGAAAGTACGTAAAGAAGTCATTTGATAAAATGCCTCAAACTTCTTTACACTCTGACACCGATCATCGATAACATAAGCTGAGTGGCGAGAACGATGCGAAAACTTTTGTTGCTTTTCACCCTCCACTCTGCAACATATTTCTCCTGCAACTGATTGAGCTAAATCATTCATAAGATCATGCATCACGAAACGGGATTTGTCTTCAATAGATCTTTGAAAAAATGACCTTGACACTAGATCTTGAAAATATTGGTTTCCAAGACCTTTGCCTTGAATTTTAATTTTTGATTGCAAGAAACCTTCTGCTCTCCATAACACGATTATCTCTTCTTCTTCAAATTCATAATCTTTAGGAAATATGGAGCAGTAGGCAAAGCATCGTTTCAAATGAGGAGGAAGATAATGGTAGCTTAATCGCAAAGCTGGAATTAAGCCACATGGATCTTCTGGTAGGTCCCATATCTCGCTCTCATATACTTTTTCCCATTCACTATGATCCGTAACTGTGCGTAATAAGCTTCCAATGGCTTTTTCTGCCAAAGGTAAGCCGTTGCACCTTCTCACTATGTTCTCTCCAATTTCTTTAAATTGGAGATGCCCATCAAAGTTTCTTGTTCAATGCATGCTGAGCAAATATGGATAAACAATCATGATGCGAGAGTTTATCCAAGTAAAACGCTTTCACCGAATCGACATTAGATGAAACCTTTTGGAGTCGAGTTGTTACAATAATTTTGGTTTCTGCTCCAAATAGAGCCCGTAAGATGGTCCAATCACTGTAACTCTCGTTCCAAATGTCATCTAAAACAAGCAACATCCTTTTTCTGGATAACTTCTCCTTCAACTTGACTTGAAGCAAGTTCAAGTCATTCTCATCATGTGAGTCAGCGTCGAGGGATCTTAAAATCGTCTTTGTTATGTTAACAGCATCAAAGTCATCAGAAACGCACACCCAGGACTTGTGATCAAAAGACTCCTTAATGCTGGGATCATTGTAAACAAGCTGAGCAAGAGTTGTTTTCCCCATCCCTCCCATGCCAACGATGGAAAGGACACAAACTCCATCGGAATTGTTACTTTTGAGCAACTCGAGCATTTCTTGCTTCTCATTGGCTCTACCAACATACTCCACAGCTCCATCCATCAAGGAAGTTGGTTGCAGCCTGGGTTTCTTTCCCTTGGAAGTTGCGCCTTGAGACATGATCTCACTCAACCCCAAATTACTTCTTGGAGTGTTCAAACTATTCAGTCTATCGGTGATTGCTTTTATCTTTGAAATCATCTTAGCATTGAACATAAAAGCGATTGGAGAGAAATGACCACCAGTACAGCAGGTTGGAATGAGTTTCCGTACCTTACTAGAGCTGGCTTGTGCTTGAGTTTTTTGGAGCTTGAGACGTAACTCTTGGTAAGCGAACTCGTCGAAGATGTCATCCACATCATAAGCTAAGTCTTGGAGATCGCCCAACCAATTCTTGACACCCTCGTCCTTAATCTGCTTCTCCTCTGCATGGTTCAACACTGCTTTGATCTCGGGGAATATGGATTGCCACAGCTTGAGTTGGTGGTGGAGTTGCCGGTGATCGGCCACAAAGTTGAGTACAGAGTCAAGCAACTTGGCAGACAACAGCTCCAAAAAGGCAGAAAGAGCAGCCTCTCCAAAGACAAACATGGTGGAATTGGTACAAAGAAATCAAAGAGAGAGATGAAGAAGGAAGGGGAGATTGGGGGAAAGGAATGGAGATGGATTGTGTATAATTGGGGTTAACAGGGAATGGAGTTGAAGTCAACGAATAGAGACAAATGAGATGGAAAACACAAGAAAGTGGAAAACAGGTCAGAGTTTTTGGAACGATAATCTCATTCCAATTTCTTTATTTTATTGGGTACCAATCATTCTTTACTTTAATCAAAAGATAATCTCATTGAAAAGAAATACATTATATTTTGTAAATTAATTTAATTGTAATTATTTATGCCATACAAGTATTTGTGTTTTAATGCCATAAGTTAACAATAAATTAATTTTATTCAGTGGATTTGAGTTATGTACATTATTTTTTAGTTAAAGACTAGAATTTATTACTTATTTTTTATTAAAGTTTTATTAATATTTTTAATTTTAAGTTTAAATTTATATTAATTATTTTATTTTTTATTTTGATATTATAAATGTATTGATTATTTATTAAAATATGTATCTTCAAAATTTTTTTCGACATATGTTTTTTAGAGATATTTTAACACTCATAAGAGTCAAGTTCAATGTAATTGTTAATATCAGTGAGTTTTTTATGCCTATTGAAATCAAAGTTAGTATTAGTCATGATTATAGTACTTTGACATCTATGGATAAGATTGAGCGATCGATTGAATCGAGTGAAAAATTTTCATATTAATCGAATTCGTAAATCCTATTTTATCATCCTAACTCTATTTGAATTTTTTTTTCAAATCGAGTCAAGTGAAATAAAATTCAAGTCGAGCCAAATCGAGTGAAATTGTTAAAGTTAAATTAAAAAATAAACATGTTACATTAAAATCTTGTTACAATAAAATTAATTAAATGTTATAGCACATAAATTTAAAAAAAATTCAAAGTAAAATAAGAATAATAATAATAAATACTTTATTAATACAATAAACTTGAATCATAAATTAACTTATTTAAGTCCTCAAAATTATTATTCTAGAAAATTTTTACTTTTTAAACTTTCTTTATATATGATTAAATGCTAAAGTTACATATTTTATGTAATTAAATTGGTTAATTTATGAGAATGCACCACTAATTTTTTTCATATTTATTGAATTTTGTGCAAGAGTGTAATTTGGGGCTAAATAGAAGAAAAAGAAAACAATTGGGCTAGATTGAAGAAAGAAGCAAAGAAGAAGGGCCAAAGCAGAATTTTTCCAAGAATAATTAGCTGAAATTGTTGACTTAGTGGGAGATTATTTTGGGATATTTTTTATATCATGGAATATTTTTCCTTGATTTTCTATACTAGTTGGCTCTTAATTTAGCAAGGCCACTAATATAAATAGAGGCTACATTGTTCATTTTAATCATCAAGTGAAATATAAAGCTTTTATCTTTCAATACATTCTCTCCTTTCTACTCACAAATTTATTCTGTTGCTTTTAGTTTCTTTTTCTTCAATTTATTAATTCCTAGTTAGCCACCAACTTAAACCATTTGCAATTCATTTTCCAAATTCCCTTTTTATTTCCAGTAGCTAACATCCACTTTAATTCGTTATCAAATTTCCAGCCCCATACTCAATCACGCCACCCATCTTTTTCACCCATTTTACCTTATTTAATTTATCCAATACCACCATGCCCCAAACCTTAGCCAACTAAATCCATTTTCAGCTTTAGGCCGAAATTAGCCTCGTCAAAACCCGTGAGTTACGAACCCGAGCAAATTAACTCCTAAATTCCAGTACTTATTTTTTCTCCAGATTAAGAGTATGATTTTGTCAGCTCATAAAGTCAGATCAACACTAAGTCAAAAAAGACGTCATTTGAGTTAGTGTGGTTAGAAGTATAGTTGGAATTCCGAAAGGAACGTTTCTAATCGGTTTTCTGTGAACACATTAGCGTGCCAAGTGGAGATAGTTGTTTGGTTCCGTCAAGGGAAGTAGTAACCAGATTTAAATTTCCTACGCGGTTGAGGACATTGGTTCGAGCTAGGCTCTTCTAGAACGAAAAGCCATCGGAGTTCTAAATCACGAACGTTTCATGGTTGTTCGATCGGTAAGGGTTAGTTATTGGACGTTCCATAACTAATTTACACAATGAAGAGTTGGTGTCCGAGGTGTCCTTGGTAGCTATAACTAGCTTATTGGAAAAGAGGAGTTCATCTAATTTCAAGGATTGATTTAAAGATGAGGAAAAATCCGTGCCTAAAGCTGAACTTATTCTAATTAATTTTTCTTCAAATTTATTTAACTGCTTTTTATTATTTCATTTTCAACTTTTACTTTTTATGCGTTTTATTTATTTATTTCAGGTTCCAGGTTTTTGATTTTATCCTCCCCCCTAATATCTTGGGCACGACAACTGCCCCGACATAAATCTGGTCAAGAGAGCAACAATTTGCAGTAAACCCAGTTTCTGAGGGATCGGCCCTACTCCCTATACTGCTTAAATTTTCAAAATTAGGTGTAGGTTTATATTGGTGGATTCAACACCTATCAATATATCTTTTTATGCGTTTTATTTATTTATTTCAGGTTCCAGGTTTTTGATTTTATCCTCCCCCCTAATATCTTGGGCACGACAACTGCCCCGACATAAATCTGGTCAAGAGAGCAACAATTTGCAGTAAACCCAGTTTCTGAGGGATCGGCCCTACTCCCTATACTGCTTAAATTTTCAAAATTAGGTGTAGGTTTATATTGGTGGATTCAACACCTATCAATATATTTTTTTAGAATTTTTTTTAAAATTTATAATTTTTTAAAGGGTAAATTACACCAACAATCAGTCAACTTTAGTATAGTTGACAAAACAATCACTTAAGTTTCAACTCAATCATTCAACTTTCAAAAAATAACAAAACAGTCACCACTAACCATTTTCTGTTGCAAAAGAAATGTTACAAACTGCGCTTTGTTTTTTTTATTATTCTTCATGCCCGTTTTATAGTCTATATTTAAGATATGTGACTATCCCTCCCAATAATATTATTTTCAAGATTTAATCTTGTATCTCTCATTGAAAGCACAATATATCTTTTACCATTGCATAGGGCTACAAATGAACATAAAAAACAATTCAGTTTTTATTCATTTATATTCGGTTGTTAAACTAAATAAATGAACATGATCAAGATTTTGAGACTAGTTTATTAAATATATTGAACACAAACAAAGCTTGTTTAGTTTATTTATGTTTATGAACAAGTTCATTTATCATTCATTAAAAATTCGTTTAATAAATCATTCAAAACTTGTTTATTGTTTCATTATTATATATTAATAAAATTATTATGACTTTTGTGCTTATTATTTATTTATAATATAACTATAAATATTAATATTTGACATTTTATATCTAAATATATATAATCATATGTTTATGTTTATTTATTTGTTTATTAATTATTCATGAATATTGATTGTGAACATGTTCAATTATAAGTTTATGAATATGTTTGTTTAACTTAAACATACAAATATAAACATGCATAATTTTAAATTAAACGAAGAAGAATGAACAAATTAAAAACAAACAAACAAACATAAGAACGCATCCATCCAATGTACGTTAAAATTTTGAAGATCTTAATGTCATAAATGAAAATTAAATTTTAAAAAATGCTGGTTATGGATACCACAAACAGACTTGAAGAACCCTAGTAATAGGTATAAAAACAAAAAGATCTTGAAGGAGAACTCGGAAACAGACTAGATTTCATATCTAACTCTTCAAATTGATTCGGCTTCAAAATGAATCACGCCAGATATTACAACGAAATATTACGAAAAACAGATCGTATAGAGAACAATGAGATACCAGTACTAGTTATTAACTGTCGATCGAATGATACACTGTCAAATCCAATCAAAGCAGATAGCAAAGTGAAGAGACTACTTACTTGAAGCCAAATTGTCTACTCTTTGTTTAGGTTACGGATAACAAATGGAAGAATGCCACCGTGATCAAAGTATGCCAATATCAAATTGTCTACTCTTTGTTTAGGTTACGGATAACCAGATTACTTCGATGAATTCTCTCAAAGCTCTTGGCGATAACTGCTTTCACGCCCTGAACAAAGCAGAAAAACCGTTTGGGATGTAAGAGTTAAAGAGAGAATCGATATTCCAATATCAAGAATTAGTGAGCCAATGCCCGTACCAGTAACATTGGGCCCTTGGCAGCCCAATCTCTTGAGCTGCCACTTCCATACTCTGCTCCAGCTAAGACTATCGTGTCTTGCCCAGCAGCCTCGTACCTCTGCAAGTTGATAATATATTCCATTAGTAATCGCAGTCTAAGTGGAAGCAACGGATTTTTAAATAGCAACGTTAAAACTCACCATTGATGCATCATATACATAAAGCTTTTCTCCTGTCGGAACATGAATAGTCTTCGGACCAACTTCTCCCTTCAGAAGCTTGTTGACAATGCGGATATCGGCAAAGGTGCCCCTTGCCATCGCTTCATCATTGCCTCGACGACTACCATAGGAATTGAAGTCCTTTTTGTCCACCCCACGCTCAAGAAGAAACTTAGCAGCAGGGCTATCCTTTTGGATGCTACCTGCAGGAGAGATGTGATCGGTGGTAATACTGTCACCAAAATTGAGCAAGCAATAGGCATCTTTCACTCCATGCGGGCCTGGTGGTTCTACGGTCATGTTTTTGAAATATGGAGGCTCGTGAATGTATGTTGAGTTTGGATCCCAAGAATAAAGCGTGGAAGCAGGGACGGAAAGTTGATTCCAGGTTTAATGTGAAAGTTCTTATTCTAAAATTCTGATTTCAAACTTAGTTTTACATAAGGCTCATCTAGAGTATTTATAGGCTCAACTTCTCTTAACAGACTAGCTAACAACTCAGCTCTCCTGTAACTGCATTCTAACAAATTCATTTATCTTAACATGGCTTCATAGGTGCTCTTCAACATATCAGGCAACACACTAGATTGAACAACCTGTCACGTTACAAAATTCCACATCATTTGGGCTCAAAATAGTATGCAACACTGTCAACTTTCAAGTGACTTCACAGATTATTTACCTGTGCGATCTCATCATTGCTAGGCCATATATCCTTGAAATATATACTTTTACCCGATTTTCCTGTCCCTATAGGCTCTTTCTCGAAATCAATATCAACCTGAAAATACGGAAATAAGGACCTAAAGATGCTGCTAACACAATATCAACCTGGACTTGCTATTCACAAGAGAAAAAATGAGCATCCTCGTAAACCACTATTATTATCATATTATTATATCAACTTCCAAATTTAAATTTGTGATCTTGGATCCATGATGCATCACGGACTTGAAATCAAGTTTGATAAATAGAACTTTTCACATTGAATAGGGTTGGAAAAATATTGAAAGGCCAAGTAACAAAAGAGAAAATCTGCAGTGCCCAATTTTTGGAACACCACTGCATGAATAGTATCAAACTAAATTGTCTAAAATTTTGTGGCATGACTAATCCAAAAGTAAGAAAATGTATTAGACGCTGCATTTTTGTTAATACCAATAAGAATGCAAAGTATACATTACCGTGCCAGCAAGGGCGTAGGCAACTACTAATGGAGGTGAAGCAAGATAGTTAGCTCTGGTTAGGGGATGAGCACGACCTTCAAAGTTTCTATTCCCGGAAAGAACAGCTGCAGCAATGATATCTGAAATAGTGACAGAGGTATTTGTTAGTGAAGATAAATTACATTGGGCAAGGAACAAAGACAGAGGGAAACTAGAAACAAGTAAAAGCAGGTGCTGAAAATTAGTGAAGGTGAATTATAAGAGAAAACCAAAAGGAACCAATGGGAGTAAAACTTCAAGTTTTGAAGACACATGCGGAATAAATAAATCAGGATGTGAACTAGAACAATCAAGAAGGAAACATGATTTAAAATGAAATAAGGATTGGCCTAAAATCTAGAACTGAAAATATTAGCACATTTTAGCAAGTTGATGAAAATTTAACTAGCAAGAAAATTGGATAGAATTTTTAAATATATCACCGGAGATTATCCATTAATCCTCACACTTCTGGAAAAAGCCCCCTAACACTACCAAGAGAACTGCTGGCAATTTTCAAAAGAAAATGAGGAAACAGATTTTGCATTCAAGAAATAAAATTTACCATTTTCTGAAATTCCCGAAGCAACTGATTCATCAAGTTCTCCAGAATTTCCGATACAAGTTGTGCAGTCATAACCAACAAGGTTAAAACCTTGTTGATTCAAGTATTTTTGCAGCCCACTATAGAACACCAAATCAAGAGCAAGAAATGACTGTTTTCAGAGACATTTTCTTTTTCTTAAAAGGGATAAGATAGAGACAATAGGGATGACTAAACTTCTTAAAGGAAATATCATATGCAATCAACATACCTCCGAAGCAAATACTTTGTAACAACTCCAGATCCAGGAGCAAGACTTGTTTTAATCCATGGCTTGACCTGGGGCATAATAATGGAAAGTACATTTTAAGATATCAGGCAAGACTTGTCTTCCAGCTACAGCAGAGTTGAAGTTCACCATTTTTTTTTCCTTAAAGAAAGAGAAGAAAACTGAAACACACACGCACACACAAAAAAAGGGGGAGATAAAGAGAGAAGAAAAACCACACTCAAGATCCACAAGTTTACAGTTCCAATGCTGATATGAGAGAATGGTAAGCAACTATAATACAAAACTACTCCCAATATGGCCAAATTTTCACAAGAGTTATGAAACACAAGATACCGCTCCAAATTAACTCGCTTCCTACACATAAATTTCCAAGCCCAGAAAACATTGATACCTTAAATGGTTAAAAACACAGGATATATACAAGAAGCTAAGACTAACCTCCAAACCTAGTTCGTAAGCCTTCTTAGCAACAAGCCCAGCCCCGAGCATGACACTAGGGTTTGATGTGTTTGTACAGCTGGTGATAGCTGCAATTACAACACTTCCATGTCTAAGTTCGGCAGGCAGGCCATGGAATGTGAACTTAGCAACTTTATTCTGCTCTTCCTTTGGCACAGCAAAACCCTGCAACAAGGATTACACAATTATGGCATGATGTACAAATAAGTAAATGCATAAAAATGTGCTCAAAATTTTAGTTTTGTAGACTGATGAAAGATGGAAAATGATAAGTTTTGTAAAGGTAGAAACAAAGGCTTACTAGGCCTGAGGCTACAAAAAGGGACCTAGCAATTCAAACCTTAAAGCCAACACTATTACCAGAGTTTGAACTTGTTTCTAATGAACACACGCCATGGAATGACATCAAACAAGAGTTTTTTTGATGAACCAACTGCAGTAAAGCTGTCTGTGTCTAACCTTGAATCCAACATTGTTATCAAGACAAGCATGCCAATCAGCCTTCATTTCTTTCAAAGGAACTCGGTCATGAGGCCTAGTAGAAAGCATCAAAGAAAACTGTCAATAAGTAAATTATAATAAAGAGGCATTAAAAGAAAAGAGGTAATGTGCATACCGCTTCGGCCCTGAGATACAGGGTTCAACTTCGGCCAGGTCCAACCGTAAAAAGGAACTGTATGCTCCTTGTTGAGGCTGCTCATGGAAATAGAGTCAAGAATGATGATACCATCTGAAAATGTATTTCTACCAGCAAGGGTTGAGGAAATTTTACCTCATTGTAGTCGACAAACATCTTGTTTGCACGCAAATAACCTTCTATCATTGATACCTGATGTATAAAAAGCATATGTCAAACCACCCAGTATAACACTGGGCAAGGTAGCACAATATAGAAACCCATGGAAAATTGAACTCACTGTCTCATCACTTCTACCAGTTAGCTTAAGATACTGCAGTGTTACATGATCTACAGGGAAAAAGCCCATGGTTGCTCCATATTCAGGCGACATATTTGCTATTGTGGCTCGATCAGCCAATGATAATTCACCCATTCCCTCACCGACATGCAAATTAAAAATAATAAATGATGATGAAGGCATGTACATTGGATAATAATGGTAAATATATATATATATCTCTGTTGATAGACTTGTGATAATAGAACAAACCGTAAAACTCAACAAATTTGCCAACAACACCATGCTTCCTCAACATCTGTGTCATGGTCAAAACCAAGTCGGTGGCCGTGACACCATCACGCAATTTGCCAGATAGCTTGAATCCAACGACACCAGGTAACACCATGCTCATTGGCTGTCAACTTTGCAAAGTAGAGCATTAGAAAAAATAGCAAAACCAAAATTTCAGCTAGATAACTATGCTTCCTCCATTATTGTTCTCTTTCTATATGTTTCACCTTTTTAGGATATTTTCTTGGTTTAATTATCTAGGTGATATGGCCTAGGTTTTAAAACTATATAAAAAGGGTTAAAACCTAAATATCTAGTACTCTAAGTTGCCGACTTTGGTCGGCTAAAGCCTTGATTTTGATAAGCTGTGAGTTTACCTTTAAATAAACTATCCATGTAACTTATACTTCTTAAATTAAAGTGCATTGAATGGTAAGCATTCTCATTACAAAATTATCAACCAAAATTTTCCCTACAAAACCAGAAAAATTTTAACCCACATCACAAATGTTGAGCATTGGCCTGCAATGCAACAAGAGACCAGCAGCAGTTCAACATGGAGACTAGCAGCAGCTCAACATGAAGATAAGCGTCGGAGTTGAACCGAATGCAATAGCTTCTTTAGTTCATTTTGTTCATTTTGTTCCTACGTAACTTTACTTAGTTTCCTTGTAATTTGTCCACAAAGTTAGTAGGATTAGATTTTGATTTGAATTTGATGTAATAGCTAGCTGATATGTCAGCTTACTTTTGTGTGTAATTCAAATTTAGTATTAGTCATGTATTAGTGGGAGCAGTTATGTCATTAGGTAACTGTCCAATTATCATGCAACTTACATATATTTTCAATTTTTTAATGAAATCAATGAGAATTTTCAGTTATCTTCTTGTTCAAACTCTTTCCTCTCCATTTTGCTTCTGCTCTCTTTTGTTTTTGCTTTTGTTTTGCTGCCAAAACTCCAACATCTAATCATGGAAATCTTAGGTCGCCAATTGGCAAAACCATCAAGAATTTAACCATTTTGAGCACTAAAATCAAACTGTCATTTAAAATAGAAATGTTTTTCCTTTTTATTGTAAAGGTTGCTATGGATTGAACAAAAAATTCAACAATCCATTCACAACTTACACAACTGTCAACAAAAAGTATTTGTTGGTGCAAAGAGACAACAGCAGACTGTTTTCAATCTTGCTTGGATAGCAAGCCTCGAGCCTTGCTGAAGAAACAAACTCAGAAGCAAGAACAGAAACACATGCGAATAGAAAACAAAAAATTGAGAGAGTATTTTTGAATGAAAAGAGCTGATATTTTCATTAACTACATCAAGAAGGCATAGTGCCATTACATATAATAGATAACAACAACAAAATGAACAAGTCATTACCTAATGACATACCTAACACCACTAAATTTACATTGGAAATTGTTAATCAGCTTGCTTAAGTTTCTTTGCTAATATTCAGTCAATCAATCGACAAAAACATCATAAGGTTTACCAACTTAGTTCAACATGAACTAGATTACAAAATAATAATTAAAAAATACAATCAAAACATAACAAGTAGTTAGGCAACTTCAAGCTCCAGTTTCTGCACTTCATAGCTTGACTGCTTGCTGCCACTTCTCCTTGCATGGCCACCTTTGCATGTCTTGCATGGGAACTAAATTCAACACTCCTCCTTAGTTTCCATGCTAGTTACACCTAATTGCCTTCTTAATTTAACAAATTTAGACACATTGAGTGCCTTTGTAAAGATATCAGCAATTTGCTCTTCTGAATTGCAATGAACCAGCTCGATTTCATGAGCTTGCTCCATCTCCCTTATGACATGTAGCTTGATGTTGAAGTGCTTTGTTCTGCCATGAAAGATAGGATTCTTTGCAATTGCAACAGCAGATTTGTTGTCACAGTAAATCTCTGTTGCCTTTCCTTGATTTTGGTTCAAATCAGCTAGGATTTTTCTAAGCCATATGGCTTGATTTACAGCAGATGTAGCAGCAACATATTCAGCTTCTGCTGTTGACTGTGCTACCAGACTTTGCTTTTTAGAACTCTAGCAAAACATGCCTGAGCCAAGACTAAATGCATATCCAGATGTGCTCTTCATGTCATCACAAGATCCAGCCCAGTCACTATCAACATAGCCTATCAGCTTTATGTTTTCAGCCCTTTTGAACAATACACCATGATCAATGGTGCCTTTGATGTATCTTAGCACTCTTTTAGCTGCTTGAAAGTGTTGATCATTGCAGCAATTCATGTATCTGGATAGCACACTAACAGCAAACATGATATCGGGTCTTGTTGCAGTCAAATACAATAGACTACCAATGAGACTTTTGTATATAGTCTCGCAAATTGGTTCACCACTCCCTTGCCTCGAAAGCTTCACTCCAACAGCCATTGGTGTTCTTGTTGGCTTGCAGTTCTTCATAGAGAACTTATCCAGGATCTTCATAGTAAAAGAACTTTGACTAAGAAAGATTCCCTTTGTTGTTTGCTTCACTTCCATTCCAAGGAAGTAGTTCATTCTGCCTAAATCAGACATTTCAAACATTTCCATCATTTTTCTTTTGAAATCTTCCAGCATTCTTCTGTCTCCTCCAGTCACCAATAAATCATCAACATAGAGTGACAGGATAAGCTGAGTTTCAACTTGGTTCTTCTTCACATACAGTGTTGGTTCACTGGGACTTCTCTCGAATTCCAAACTGAGCAAGTAAGAATCAATTTGAGCATACCAGGCTCGAGGAGCCTGTTTCAGGCCATACAAAGCCTTTTTCAGTCTGTACACCATATGTTCTTTGCCAGTGATCACAAATCCTTGAGGCTGCTCGATGTAGATCTCTTCTTCCAGGAAACCATTGAGAAATGCAGACTTAACATCAAGCTGATGAATGGTCCACTGATGTTGAGCAGCCAAGGCAACTATCATTCTAACTGTGTCAAGCCTGGCTACTGGTGCAAATGTCTCCAGGTAGTCCAGACCATACCTTTGGCTAAAACCTTTGACAACAAGCCTGGCTTTTAGCTTGTTCAGACTGCCATCTGCATTCTGTTTTGCTCGATAGACCCATTTTACTCCAATGGTCTTCTTTCTAGCAGGTTTATCAACTAGCTCCCATGTCTGGTTCTTCTCAATCATGTTGATTTTATCGACCATAGCTAGTTTCCAGCCTTCATTTGCCTCAACCTCTTCAAAACTGCTAGGTTCTGCTATTGCAACCTGTGCCCTTTCATATATATCATCTAGGGGCCTTGTGCCTTTCACAGGCACATTATCAACATCCATTTCAGGTCCTAGCTGCTCAAGTTCAGCTTGATTAGGCACCAGGTCTTCTGAAACTGCTTCTGGCTCATTTTTCTCCCAATTCCAGCAGGCTTTTTCATCAAATATGACATCTCTGCTCACCTGGACTTTGTTTGTCAAGGGATCCAGAACCTTGTAGCCCTTCTTGAATGAGCTATAGCCTACTAGAACACCTGGTTGAGCCCTTTCAGAGAGCTTGTCTCTCTTTGCTGCTAGTATTTGTGCATAACACAGGCAACCAAACACCTTCAGATGTGCCAAGGAAGGCTTGAAACCGAACCAAGCCTCGAAAGGTGTCTTGGATGCAAGGGCTTTGGTAGGGAGCCTATTCTGAAGGTAAACAGCAGTGTTTACTGCCTCAGCCCACATGGTCTTGGGCAGTTTCTTCTCAAACAGGAGACATCTTACCATATCCATCAGACTTCTGTTCTTTCTTTCAGCTACCCCATTCTGCTGAGGTGTGTAGACATTTGTAAGCTGGTGTTTGATACCAGCATCATTGCAAATGGCTTGAAACTGAGCTGAAGTGTACTCAGTGCCATTGTCTGTCCTTATTGATTTTAGCTTGCAACCTGTTTCTGTCTCTACAGCAGTTTTAAACTTCACAAACACTTGAGCTACCTCAGACTTGTGTTTCAGAAAGAAAATCCAGCAAAACCTTGTAAAATCATCAATGAATAGGATGAAATACCTGTTATTGCTGAGTGATTCAGTCCTCATAGGTCCACATACATCAGAGTGCACCAGCTGCAATTTTTCAGTGGCTCTCCATGCTGAGTTTGCTGGGAATGGTAATCTTGCCTGTTTTCCTATCTGGCACACTTCACACACATCATCATGCTCCACTGAGTTGGTGAAGTTCTCTGCCAGGCCTTCTTTGGCCAATCGAGCCATTGACCTGAAGTTGGCATGCCCGGGCCTTTGGTGCCAAAGCTTGGAATCATCAACAGAGGCAGTGTAAGCTGACTTTGAGTCACTTGGCTAATGGACCTCAAAGCATTTATCAGTCATTGTGACTGTCATAAGGCTTGATCCACTTGGATCAGCAATGTGGCACTGTTTATCCTTAAACACAACAGAATAGCCCTTCTCAAGCAATTGAGCTATGCTTGGAAGGTTTCTGTCAATTTCAGGTACTAGCAAGACATTTGAGATGACTTTGTTGCCTGTAGGAGTACATATCAGCACCTCTCCTCTTCTTTCAGCCCTTATGAACTGACCATTTCCAACCTTGACCTTGGGTTTGCAACTTCTATCCAAGGTTTTAAACAAGGAGGCATCTGGTGACATGTGGTTAGTGCAACCACTGTCCAATAACCAGCCTTTTGAACATTTCTTTTCAGCAGCTAAGCAAGAAATAGCAAAGACCTGCTCTTCTTGGTCACTGCTATCCTCAGCTACTCGAGCTTCAACCTTTGGTTGTTGAAATTGACTCTGCCTCGGCTTGGTTTTGTTTTTGCAAACCCTTTCAACATGGCCTTTCTTCTTGCAGTGTTGACATACTGCATCTGGCCTAAACCAGCATCTGTCTTCTGGATGACCTGGCCTTGCAATGTTTGTAGGGCTGGTCATTGCTCCTTGCAGTATCAGGCTTAGACCTGCTTTTCCAAGGCTTTTTGCCTCTTGGAGCATTGGTGCTCGAGGCTTCTCTGGCCTTGGTATTGAATGCAGCTTCCTGGTGATCTTCAGCTCTGCTAGCTCTTCTTTGTTCCTGAGCATAAAAAGTGTTAATTAGCTCAGTCAAAGAGATGCTAGCAAGATCTCTTGAGTCCTCTAAGGAGGATATCTTTGCCTCATATCTCTCAGGCAAAGTGGAGAGGACTTTCTCCATAATTCTTGCCTCATCAAAGTGCTCACCAAGGAGCCTTATGCTGTTAACCACTGTCATAATTCTATCTGCATACTGCTTCACTATTTCTTCTTCCTTCATCTTCAGATTCTCGAAATCCCTTCTCAAATTCAATAGCTGCTGTTGCCTTGTCCTTTCAGTGCCTTGAAACTCCTCCTTAAGCTTGTCCCAAGCCTGTTTTGGAGTCTCACAGGCCATAATTCTGGTGAAGATGACATCTGACACACAGTTTTGGATGCAGGACATGGCTTTGTGCCTTTTGGTCCTCTCATCAGCATGTTGTCTGATCTGAGCTACTGTGGGGTTGGCCCTCAGTGGTGCTGGCTCAGCATCTGTGTTGACAACTTCCCACAGATCAAAGGCCTGCAGGTAAGTCTTCATCTTGACCAGCCATATGTGAAAGCCTTCTCCATTGAAGACTGGTGGGGCTGCTGGTGAAAATCCTGAAGAAGCCATCAGGTTCCTTGATTTTAAGCAACAGGTCCACTAAGACAAGGGCTTTAGATACCAATTGTTGGTGCAAAGAGACAACAGCAGACTGTTTTCAATCTTGCTTGGATAGCAAGCCTCGAGCCTTGCTGAAGAAACAAACTCAGAAGCAAGAACAGAAACACATGCGAATAGAAAACAAAAAATTGAGAGAGTATTTTTGAATGAAAAGAGCTGATATTTTCATTAACTACATCAAGAAGGCATAGTGCCATTACATATAATAGATAACAACAACAAAATGAACAAGTCATTACCTAATGACATACCTAACACCACTAAATTTACATTGGAAATTGTTAATCAGCTTGCTTAAGTTTCTTTGCTAATTTTCAGTCAATCAATCAACAAAAACATCATAAGGTTTACCAACTTAGTTCAACATGAACTAGATTACAAAATAATAATTAAAAAATACAATCAAAACATAACAAGTAGTTAGGCAACTTCAAGCTCCAGTTTCTGCACTTCATAGCTCGACTGCTTGCTGCCACTTCTCCTTGCATGGCCACCTTTGCATGTCTTGCATGGGAACTAAATTCAACAGTATTTCATTATTCCACATCATACCACTTTTTCTTCAAAATCCCAAAAGGAAACGTTAAATCTATTAAGAAACAATTGGGCATGATCAAAGTTTCATGAAAATGTGCTATTCTTTTAAGACTTCCATTTCTTGTAAAGCGAGCTGTGTATGCAAATCCGAGCTGTGTCAAAAAACATCCAACTAGAATATTTGGGTATGATAATGGAAATCTCGAGAGGGAAAAAAATTCAACTTACTTATATTTTGGTTGCTTATTCTATTCTTCTGTTTCTACAGTCTTTAAAGAAGGAAGCCAACCTCAAAAACGCTGAGGCGATCACTAAGGCAGCTAAGAGAAAATACTATGAGGAAACCGAAAAGTTAAGTGAATTGCAGTACCAGTTCAAAGCTGCAAATGACATCCAACAAGAAGCGTATGCGCAGTTGCAACGTTTGAAGAAACAATCATATGAGAAGGTACTTTTAAATTCTGTAAGCTTAGAGTGAATTAACATAATCGTGTTGGACACGTAATCATATCCGAGACTCATAGACAAACCTGCATTTTCGTTCTGGTTCTGATTCAGTACATTGCTCTCCGAAACTGATAAACTAAGATAAAGATATGCCGACGCTACTCTTGTTTGAATGTTGCAGAATAAACACTTTTGGCAGTACAAGGATGATTTAAATAAAGCGAATGAGTTGGCTTCGAAAGGGTATAAAGTGGCACTCCAAAATTTTTGTATTAACCAGGTGAGGTCGTGCATTTGTTTTATTCCTTCCAAATCAAGAATTTTGTACAATATTTGATCTAAACAGTTGATGGCTCAGGTGGAGAAATTTATGGACTAATGGAATAACAACGATGAATTCCGAAAAGAATATGTTAGATGCAATGAAAGGAGCACACTGTGGAGACTGAGGACATTAGATGGCCGTGCACTTGGTCCTGATGAAGTGCCTCCTTTAATTCGTCGAGCAGTAAATGGAAGAGCGTTCGTGGATCATACAATGTCTGGCTTAACTTCGAAAGATCGAACACAAGAGGAAGTGGCGGTGGCAAAAAGCTGAAAAGGTACTTGCGGCAAAGGTTGTGGAGAAAAAGAAGTTCATGCAATCTGCTCCTACAGAAAGTGTTTCAGCAACTGCTTCTAATAGGGGTAAAATCAAAGAGGCGGAAGAAGAGAAGCCGAAGAGAACAGAGGAGGAGGAATCGGACAGGAAGGCAGAGGAATTGAGTAAGGAAGATGAAGCGGCTAAATCAAAGGACCAACGCCGGTCGGAGGAGGTAGCTAAAGCTAAGGAAGCACTAGAAAGGAAGAGGGGAAAGGCAGAGAAGGCCAAAGCTCGAGAGGCTAAACGAGCTGCTAATGAAGCCGTCGCTAAACCACCACAAAACTTCCGGCACAGCCAACATAGGGAGAAAACCTCAGCAGAGGAGGCCAAAGCACGCAACTGTCGAAGAAGGCTCCATCAACACCAACACCCACCCCTGACGTCGCCGGTGGCGGGCATCTCATCTGGGGTTGACAAAAATATTAACGTCGCCTGAGAGATTCGTACTCTCGCGGGAAAATCCCATGTACAAATAATTTGAGATGCTGTCCAAGCTAAATATCTGAAGCTACGTGTGGGAAGAACAGATGATCACTTAATATTCACCCAATAATATAAAGATTTAGTTCTAATACAATAATATTATCTACCAATAATTGGGAAAACGGCAGTCGACCTCGGGGGTTGGAGGATTGGGATGAGAGTAAAGCCGTATTTAGGGGGTTGACAAGACTCGAGTTTAACGCTGTTTTAACATTTAAAAATAAATTTTAAATTATTTAATGTTATTTTAATATTTATCTTATAATTAGCTACGTCGATCAACCGATAGAACAACTTATACTCGCTTTCACATATAATCTTATTGTATGTCAATTACACTGAATAATCTATTTTATCATATTTTAGATGTTTTGAATGATAATAATGTTCCAGTTTTGATCCTTTTACTTCGGCTTCAAAGCCGTAGAAACTGAAAAAAAAAAAAAAACCCCTTGAAACTGACACCTAAAGAAGCCAATCAGTCCTTGACTTTATCATCTCACTGTAGAAATCCACCAACTTGGCATTTGAGAGGGTTACATTTAGCCCTCGGTTTCGGAAGGTCTTGTCATGGCTGAAAACTAATCATTACGATCACATCATTGTTGAGTTGTGCAACGATGGTGCATGCATTGGATCAAATATATTATTGATGACTCGGAATTTAGTTGTTTAATTTTAGATTTTAGCATTAATACGTCAATCGGCCAATAAGGCAGTCCATTCATTTTTATAGGTAACTTAATTACATGCAAATCACTTTAAATGATCTATTTTACTGTCTTCGATATTAGATGTTTTGAATGATAATAATACTTTTGTTCTGAAAATTAAATCAAATAATTTTTAATTAACTCAAAAAAAATACAATTTTCATGTTCTTTATTGTTCTTAATGACTATATATTAATTTGATTTTTGGATTTAAGTATGTAAATAGATTATAAGATTATGACTTTAATTGATTTATTTTGCAGGGTTTAAATAAAAAATTAATCAAAGTTAAGCTGAATATGAACATCAATTAAATCGAAAAAAATATTTTTTTCCATTAATTCATCATGCTTAGACCCGGCTAGATGTTCATTCCTTCAACACTAAAAACATTCCTAGCTTTCCATAAACTAGCTTCTACGATGAATTTTTTTTTTTACTTTGAACGATGTACGATAAGAAACTTAGATATAAGAATTTTTGGATAATTTATTTTTCTAGTTCATGAATTTGACAATTAGATCCATCTTGGTATCTGTATTTTTTATTCGTTTTAATTATTGAACTTGACAATTAGATCCACCATTTTGATCCATGAATTTGAATTCTCTCGAGGTTTGATAATGTGACCAATATTATTAAAACAGGAGTACTAAATCAATTATTTGTAAAACATATGCTAATTGTTTGTGTATTGAGTCCTTCAAATTTGTGTTTTGTTTTAATTCACTCCCTGGATGCCATGATATATAATTTTTTTTAGTTTTAAGACACTGTGCTATTATTTTTTAATATGGATCATATTATTTTATAAAATAATGGACAAAAAAATATGGATTTGTAAAAACAAAAAAGGAATTATCAAGTTTTTAAAAAATATATTTTTAATAATTTTATTATAGACTCTAATTATATAGAAGAATAATATGTTTCAACGCATTCGAATCAACATCTTCCTACATTGACAATAATATCTATGTTAATCGAGTTAAAACTCAATCGACTTAAAAATAACTTTTTAATATAAAAATATTATTATTTTTAAATACTTAATGATCTTTAAATAAAGATTTACCTATTGAAAAATAGGATCGCTTTTGCAATTTTGAGAAGAAAAGAATCAACTGAATTTAACAAATTTAATATTACTATATAAATAAAATTATTTCTAAATTATATTATTGTAAATAAATTTGAATGCCTGGGATACACATATTATAGTGTTTGTTTGTTTGTTTAATTTTATATTTTGGTCACTTATGTTTCAATTATTATAATTTAATCATTAATATTATCGATTTATAACAATTTGATCATTGTGCACTGTCCTCCATTAAAAGTGTAAAAAAAAATCACATGTGACTCGTTAAATGTTGGGCCAGGTTATTGAGAAATTGTTTTGTGGACCATTCTCACAACGTCATTCATGGTCAATTTCCAATTATTTAATAATATATTAGTAATTTTTTCTATATTATTAATATATAATTTTAATATTTTTTTACCCTGAACCTTGAAGAACCCTAAACCTTGAACCTGAACACTAAACATCGAATCCTAAACCATAAATATCAAATCCTGAACTCTAAACATTGAACCTCGAATCTCAAACTTGAACCCTAAACCCTTCGAACCTTGAACCCTAAACCTCGAACTTGAATTTTGAACCTCAAATCTTGAGTTTAAGGTTCGAGGTTCAAGGTTAAAGTTTTGACTTTGAATTCGAGGTTTAAAGTTTGAGATTGAGATTTGGGGTTCAAGAGTTCAGGGTAAAAAATTACAAAAATTATGTATCAATTACATGAAAAAATCATTGAAATATCATTAAATGATTAGAAAAGAACATGGATGATGTGGTGGAAAAGATCCCTAAAATAATTTCTCCCTCTTATTAATTTTTAAATTTTTTCTCTCTCCCATAAGGTGCGGTGCGACCCTCAAATTATTGCCCCATTAAAAGCATTATATTTTTCTTCCCCTATTCGAAAATTTTCTTTTTCCATTGATTTCATTTCGAAGTTGAGTTTGAATAGCTTCCCTCCATCATCAATCTTTGGAAAAAAAGGCTTTCTTTCCGGCGACAAAATCTGATTGGTGACTTTATCGATTTTTCAATGGAGACTGTAGAAAGGTCTGCCCTTATCGATATAACAAATGATTCACCCATTATCGAGCTTGCAATGTAGAGCGAAGAAAATAAAGATGACGACTCTTGGTTCTGGTGAGGCATTGCTAAGGGTCAAGTTAAGACTTTGTTGCTAAAGGTTAAAGAAGAAGTTGAAGTTTCGAGTATTTCATTGGGAAATCATTGTGTTCTTCGCGTTCAATGGGACTTATGGCTCCTGCAAATACACCATAGGTTGAGGGTTTAAAAGTGATGGCTCTTCCTGTTGTTGAGGAAAAATTGAGGATCTTTGAGGTAACCCGAAACCCACAAAAAATAAGGGTCAATTACACCAGCTGTCATTCAACTTTCAGGTAGCTGACAAAACAGTCACTCTAGTTTCAATTCAGTCACTCAACTTTTGAAAAATAACAAAACAGTCATTTTAGCCATTTTTCGTTACACCTGTAACGGAAAAGTGACATGGCAGACGTAACAAAAAAGTGACATGGTAGTTAACACTTGAAAAAATATAAGGGTAAATGACAAAATAGTTCTTCAAATTTGATATCAATGACAAAACAGTCACTCAACTTTCAAAAAATAACAAATAGGTCCTACTAAATTTAAAAAATCGAACACCTAAAAAGAAGAACAAATAAAACCCTTGAATGAATTCTTCTTATTCAGAAAGAAAGCAGAGAACCATGGCTTCCTCATTGTCATTAACCCAAAATACCATTCAATATCCTTTTTAGATTACCCTTAGGTCTGTAACTCGATTCAAATCTCTTTCCAATGACTGGGTTTACCTCACCTCGACCCCAAATTTCGTTGCCGACCATCTTCGCCGCTCTTCTTCTAATCCATCTCTCATCCTCCTTTGTTATAATACCTAGTCCGATTTTGAATTTGGGATCTTGCTAATCACTGACTCGACCCATAATTTCACTTGTCGAAATTTGGTTGTCCCTTTGGAGGAACTGCTTTCTTTGTTCCCAAAAATCATGGGTTCAATCGATTATTTGGTTTATCTGGATGCTCCTATTGTTTTGATTTTGATTTTGTTTTATACAACTTGACAATGTTGGTAATGAAGTTAGTGTTGTTTAGCTTAATCAACAACCCTTTTGTTTATATCATCATATCCTATGAAGATCTCGACAAATCTGATTTTTTTTGGTTCTTAAATCGTTTGAATATTGCTTTGGAGGATTTTCTCCTCATCGGTTTAGTTGTGGGCACTGATAGTTTGACCCAAAATTGTCTTCAATCCCATTTCGATCTAGTTTCAGAGTTAATGGCTTTAGGCGATAAAAAGAGACAGTCGGATCCCAACCGTGTGGCTCCTCTATTAGGGGGTTGAAAAAGAAAAAAAAATCTATAGTGGTGGTTTGGAGGTCAACGATGGTGACGCTAAAGATGGTTCTGGTGGAGATGGTGACGGCGAGATTGTTGGGATGGAGAAGAAGAAGTATAAACATATTGGGCCATTTATGCAAAAAGTAAAGATATTGGGACATTTATGAAAAAATGAAAAAGGAAGGACGAAGAAAAATAGTCACTCAACTTTGCCTCGTCTAACGTGGCAAGTTAATTAATCACATTAGCTAATTTACTAGTCATGCCACCTGTCTCGTTAGGTCTATAACCAAAAATGTTAATGGGTGACTAATTTGTCACTTTTTGATAACGTTAGTGACTGATTTGTTAATTTTTTGTAAAGTTGAGTGGCTGAATTGAAACTTAGCCTCATCCAACGTGGCAAGTTAACTGGCCACGTCAGCTAGTTAACTGGCCACATCACCTGTCCCGTTAGGCCTGTAACAGAAAATGTTAATGGGTGACTATTTTGTCACTTTTTGATAACATTAGTGATTGTTTTGTTATTTTTTAAAAGTTGAATGACTGAATTGAAACCAAAGTGAATGTTTTGTCACCTATCTCAAAGTTAAGTAATTGTATGTAATTTACCCAAAAACTAATGACATGACACCCACCTCTGCATTTAATGCATGATTTCCATTACCGTGGCGTGAGTCAATTTCCTAATAAAAATCCTAATAGCACCGAAAGTGTTAAATTAATTACATTAGAATTTAAATTTATAAAATAAAAATAATTATTTTTATAATCTAATTTAATTTCTGAGCTAAATTCAGTTTTAAAATTTAATAAAAATAATTAATTTCTGGAAATAACAAAAAAAATATTTTTTTTTAGGATTTTGACTTGGAATCAAACACTTTGGTTTTTCTCTTTTTACTTCTATATAATATGATAGATGAATATTTATTATTACTCTTAATCTAATCTGTGCTCTAACTTTTCCGGCTATTCTGCAGCATTGTGTTTCAGTAAGTTTTGATTTGCTAAGTTTTGAGTTTTGATTCTAACGTAGAGCGAATATGACAAAAGCGGAGGTGACAGTACTGTTGCATGTAGCCGCGGAGGTGGATATTGTAGCTGAGAAAGGGAATGAAAAGAAATATCTTCTCAACGCGAGTTGCGTTAAGGTTGGTTCCGGGAGCTCGGATGTTTATGTTAATGGAAACGACTCCGATAATGGAGTTGTAATGGAATCGGATGGCAATTGCATTGTCGAAGAAGACCACGAAGTGCCAACCGAATCTGATTCGGTTACTATTACTATGAATCAGCAGGAGGTGGATATTGTAGCTGAGAAAGAGAATGAAACGAGATATCTTCTCAATGGCGCCAACATGAGCAGCGTTAAGGTTGGCTCCGGCAGCTCGGATGTTTATGTTAACCTAGATGGGAACGACTCTGTTAATGGAGTTGTAGTGGAACCGGGAGACAATTGCATTGTCGAAGAAGACCATGAAGTGCAATCCGAATCTGATTCGGTTACTATTACTATGAATCAGCAGGAGGTGGATATTGTAGCTGAGAAACAGAATGAAACGAGATATCTTCTCAATGGCGCCAACACGAGTAGCGTTAACGTTGGCTCCGATGGCTCGGATGCTTATGCTAACCTAGATGGCAACGACTCCGTTAATGGAGTTGTAGTGGAATCGGGTGACAATTGCATTGTCGAAGAAGAACACGAAGTGAAATCCGAATCTGATTCGGTTACAATTACTATGACTCAACAGGAGGTGGATATTGTAGCTGAGAAAGAGAATGAAACGAGATATCTTCTTATTGGCGCCAACGCGATTTGCGTTAAGGTTGGCTCTGGCAGCTCAGATGTCTATGTTAATGGAAACGACTCCGTTAATGGAGCTGTAGTGGAATCAGATGGCAATTGCATTGTCGAAGAAAACCACGAAGTGAAATCCGAATCTGATTCGGTCACTATTACTATGAATCAGCAGGAGGCGGATATAGTAGATGAGAAAGAGAATGAAACGAGACATCTTCTCAATGGCGCCAACACGAGTAGAGTTAAGGTTGGCACCGGCAGCACGGATATTTATGTTAACGTAAATGGAAGCGACTCCGTTAATGGAGTTGTTGTGGAATCGGGTGACAATTGCATTGTCGAAGAGGACCAGGAAGTGAAATCCGAACCTGATTCGGTTACAATTACTATGACTCAGCAGGAGGTGGATATTGTAACTGAGAAAGAGAATGAAACGAGATATCTTCTCATTGGCGCCAATGCGATTTGCGTTAAGGTTGGCTCCGGTAGCTTAGATGTTTATGTTAATGGAGCAGTAGTGGAATCGGATGGCAATTGCATTGTCGAAGAAGACCACGAAGTGAAATCTGAATCTGATTCGGTCACTATTACTATGAATCAGCAGGAGGCGGATATAGTAGATGAGAAAGAGAATGAAAGGATATATCTTCTCAATGGCGCCAACATGAGTAGCGTTAAGGTTGGCACCGGCAGCACGGATGTTTATGTTAACGTAAATGGAAGCGACTCCGTTAATGGAGTTGTAGTGGAATCGGGTGGCAATTGTATTATCGAAGAAGACCACAAAGTTACTATCAGTATGAATAAGCAGGAGGGGGAGAAACCTGTTGAAGAAAAGGGAGGGTATTTTGAAGAAAAATCAGGGGATGGAGATGATTGTTTGGCTAAACAAACTGTTCAGGACGTTGCTATTGTTATTGATTCCAGTGTTCTAAAGAGTGACAGTGCTTCGGATAGTTCCATAGTTATTGTTTCCAGTCTTAAACAGAGTGATGGTAAAGTTGATTGTTCGGTTGAAACTGATGTTAATTCCATAGTTATTGATTCAGTTACTACGGATGATGATGCTACACATATAGAAATCAAAACCGACAGTGATTCTAGTAAGTCTTCTACCATAGTAGAAACTGATGCAAACTTCGTTGTTGGTAGTATATCGTTTGTAGTTGATGTTCAAAGTAATCAATATAATGGTAATCTGGCTGATTCGGAGATGGGTTCGCAACTGGTTGATAAGTCTTTGGACGTGGTTTCGGGTTTGAAATCGAAAACAAATGTTTGTTCTGATTCTATATCTGTTGTAGCAAGTAATTCTTCAGAGAGAACTTGTGGTGTCACAAACGGAGGAATTGAGTTTGGTAGTTTCGACGATGAGGCTGAAAGGAAAACACCGTTCGACTACATGATCAGGGTCCCGAGAAACAATGACGAAAGTTTAAAAGTAAAGATTAGACTTGCTCAAATTAAGGTTGATGAGAAAAGTCGAATTCGAGATGGGATTCGAAACGATATGCAAAGCACGAGGGTTACTTGTAAGGAATATGGCAATGATTTTAATGCTGCTGTATCTCAAGAAAGAAAGGCTTGAGACTTGCATAGGTCCAAATGTCGGGAAATAGAGTCGATGCAATCCGTGTTGGATATTGAAGATACTGATGTCAAGGTAACCTGTTTTTAGTCTTTTATGGAAGAGAATATGTGATGATTTGTTCTAATTATTTACTTTGTAAGCAGATACGAAACATGGAATGGGCAATACAACATCAAACCCTACCACTAAAGGATGAAAAGAAATTCATTCGTGATATCAAGCAATTAAAGCATACTCGTGAAAAGCTGTCATCTACCACAAGTAGACAGGACGAAAATCAACAAGGTTTGGACCTGAAAGAGCGTCTGAAGGTATTATATATACATCTGCTTTGTTAGCTTTTGACATTCGACTTACTTATGTTTTGGTTGCTTATTCAATTCTTCTGTTTCTACAGTCTTTAAAGAAGGAAGCTGACCAATTTAAAGCCAGACTCAAAAACACTGAGGCGATCACTAAGGCAGCTAAGAGAAAATACTATGAGGAAACCGAAAAGTTAAGCAAATTGCAGTACCAGTTCAAAGCTGCAAATGACATCCAACAAGAAGCGTATGCACAGTTGCAATGTTTGAAGAAACAATCACATGAGAAGGTACTTTTAAATTCTGTAAGCTTAGAGTGAATGAACATAATCGTGTTGGACAAGTAATCCTATATGAGACCTATAGACAAACCTGCATTTTCTTTCTTGCTCTGATTGAATACATTGCTCTTCGAAACTGATAAACTAAGTAAAAGTACGCTACTCTTGTTTGAATGTTGCAGAGCAAACACTTTTGGCAGTACAAGGATGATTTAAATAAAGCGAATGAGTTGGCTTCGAAAGGGGATAAAGTAGCACTCCAAAATTTTTGTATTAACCAGGTGAGGTCATGCATTTGTCTTATTTCTTCGAAATAAAAAATTTTGTACAATATTTTATCTAAACAGTTGATGGTTCAGGTGGAGAAATTTATGGACTTATGGAATAACAATGATGAATTCCGAAAAGAATACGTTAGATGCAATGAAAGGAGCACACTTTGGAGACTGAGGACATTAGATGGCCGTGCACTTGGTCCTGGTGAAGTGCCTCCTGTAATTCCTCGAGCACTAAATGGAAGAGCGGTCGTGGATCATACAATGTCCGGCTTAACTTTGGAAGATCGAACACAAGAGTTAGTGGCGTGTTGTTCCAATAGGGTCGGAAGCGTGTAAATTATTGTACTAAAAAATCACACAAAGTTCAATTCCCAGGGAAGAGAGGTGGATCACATGGATCTCTTAAATACCAAGTCTTTCCTTAGACAGAATATCCCTTCTATAGTAATTTAATAGCACAATTAAATACTACTATTATACCCTCAAATATTGAAAGAAAAATAGGACAAGAAAGAACACAAGAGATTTAACGAGGTTCTGTAAATTATACCTACGTCCTCGGGCACTAACACCAGATGATAACTTTACTATCTCCAAAGTATTACAAACAAATAGAATTCCTTAAGAATTCTCAAATGGGAGAAGAGAGAAAACTAAGAGAGAAAGATTGGTTGGGATGATTGAAATGAGAAATGAGAAGGCCTATTTATAGTTGAAGTTCAAGGACCAAACAATAAATAGCCCATTATCTCAAGGACCAAAAAAAAATTATCCCTTGCCACTTTTCCAAAGTTGGTGGTTGTCATTATTGATTGTCTCCCATTAATGTTAATGGCAACCATTATTAATTGTCTTCCATTAATGTTAACAATCTCCACCTTGAAGATTTGATTAGGATAATCACATCTTCACACACTTCCTTCAACTCCCCAAATTCGATAAAGCTATCTTTTGTAGTGCCTACAAATGCGCTCTCGAGCGCCATACACCTGAAGGTGCTCAAATTCTCAGGATGTTAATCAAGTTCAAACAATGATTAAACTTGATTGTTGTTACCACCTTGGTCATCATATCTGCGGGATTATCTGCTGTCGGAATCTTCTGAAGTAGAATTTTTCCTTTTTCAAAGACTTCCAGCACAAAGTGATATCTTACGTCGATATGCTTGGTTCTTGAATGATAGACTTGATTTTTCGCTAAATGAATAGCGCGACTGTCACAATATAAACTTATGTGACTTTGAACAACTCCTAAGTCTTTCAACAATCCATTAAGCCAAATAGCCTCCTTAATAGCTTCTGTAACTGCCATATATTCTGCCTCTGTAGTAGACACAGCTACTGTAGACTGTAATGTAAACTTCCAACTCACTGAGGCTTTCGCAAGAGTAAACAGATACCCTGTAGTTGAACGACGTTTATCTAAATCACCAGCAAAGTCGGAATCAACATATCCAACTACAAACTGACCAAGTGCTTCATCCTGTTCAAAAATTAAACCAACATCTACGGTTTTTCGAAGATACCGTAGAATCCATTTCACAGCTTGCCAATGTCCTTTTCCAGGATCATGCATATACTTGCTCACAACTCCAACAGCTTGTGAAATGTCAGGCCTCGTACACACCATCGCATACATCAAACTCCCAACTGCATTAGCATATGGGACTTTCGCCATATATTCTCTTTCATCTTCAGTCTTCGGAGATAATTGAGCACTAAGTTTCAAATGAGAAGCAAGTGGGGTACTTACATGTTTTGTGTTTTCATTTACACCAAAACATTGTAATACCTTTTTCAGATATTGCTTCTGATTTAAACAGAGCTTGCCTCTCGGTCTATCTCTACTTATCTCCATGCCGAGAATCTTCTTGGCCTCACCTAGATCTTTCATCTCGAACTCTTAATTCAACTGAGCCTTCAGCTTATCTATCTCATTTTGGCTCTTTGAAGCGATTAACATATCATCAACATACAAGAGTAGATAAATGAAAGATCCGTCATGCAGCTTCTGCAAATATACATAATTGTCATATTTGCTTCTTGTGTACTTCTGCCTTCTCATAAAGCTATCAAATCGCTTGTACCACTGCCTCGGGATTGCTTCAATCCATATAGCAATTTGTTAAGCTTACAAACCCAATTTCTACCACCAGCATCTGTGTATCCTTCGGGCTGAGTCATATAGATCTCCTCTTCTAACTCACCATGCAAGAAAGCCGTCTTAACATCAAGTTGAGCTAGCTCCAAATTCAACTGTGCTACCAAGGCCAACAAAATTCTAATGGAGGAATGCTTCACAACAGGGGAAAATACATCATTGTAGTCAATTTCCTCCTTCTGAGCGTAGCCTTTAGCTACCAATCTTGCCTTGTAGCGAATATCCTTCTTACTAGGAGATCCATCTTTCTTTGCGAATACCCACTTGCATCCGATTGCCCTTTTACCTTTCGGTAATTGCGCCAACTCCCAAGTATTGTTCTTCCGGAGAGACTGCATTTCTTCATCCATGGCGCTTTTCCATTTATCACTTTCTAAACTTTGCATTGCTTCTTGATAAGTGATAGGAATATCATCAACAACGGGAAGGGCGTAGGCCACCATATCAGTAAATCGAGCAGGTTTACGAATTTCTCTCCGTGGCCTTGCAACTGCAACTGGTTCTGGTGTACTTAGTGGTTCTTGGGTCTGAACCTCTTCAACCTCTAATTCCTCCATTGTGGCTGGAGAATTAGACTTATTAACTGGGCAAATCCCCATCTGCTCAAACTCCACCTGTTTTGGAGTACACTCCACCTGCTGTGGAGTATTGCTCGTCTAAATATCTTTATCTGTTACCTTTTTCAATGTGGCAGATTCATCAAAGGTAACATCTCTGCTACAGATCATTTTCTTTGTGCTTAAGCACCAAAGACGAAATCCCTTCACTCCAGAAGTGATTCCCATAAAGAGAGCTTTCTTTGCCCTCGGATCTAACTTTGACTCTTTCACATGGTAATATGCAGTGGTTCCAAACACATGTAAGGAATCATAATCTGTAGCCGGTTTTCCAAACCATACCTCCATAGGAGTTTTTCTTTCTAATGCAGATGATGGCAAACGATTAACAAGATGGCCAGCGTATGTCACAGCCTCAGCCCAAAATTGCTTGCCCAACCCAGCATTGGACAACATACATCGAACTTTCTCCAGCAATGTTCGATTCATACGCTCTGCCAATCCATTCTGCTGTGGTGTATCCCTAACTGTGAAGTGTCGAACAATACCATACTCTTGGCACACATCGAAGAACGAATCACTTTTATATTCCCCTCCATTGTCCGTCCTAAGCCGCTTGATTTTCTTGCCAGTCTGGTTTTCGATCATAGTTTTCCATTTAAGAAAAAACTCTAAGCACTTCATCCTTAGTTCTCATGGTATACACCCAAACTCTTCTGGAAAAGTCATCAACAAAAGTAACAAAGTAGTGTTTTCCTCCCAATGAAGGTGTCTTGGAAGGCCCCCACACATCTGAGTGAACATATTCCAAAATACCTTTTGTATTATGGATAGCAGTACCGAATTTCACTCTCTTTTGCTTTCCCAGAACACAATGCTCGCAAAATTTTAATTTGCAAGCCTTTGCACCTTTCAACAATCCTTGCTTTGCCAGAATTTGCAAGGATTTTTCGCTGGCATGTCCCAACTTCATATGCCACAACTGTATTGAGTCCAATTCTTTGTTGCCGGAAGCTGCAGCGACTGCTCCAATAACTGTACTACCTTGGTAGTAATACAAGTTATTTTTCCTGATGCCCTTCAATATCACAAGTGCGCCAGATGTCACTTTCAAAACCCCATCTCTCATAGTAACAACTGAACCATTGGATTCCAAGGCTCCCAATGAGATGAGATTTTTCTTCAAACTGGGCACGTACCGAACATCAGTCAGAACTCTGGTTGATCCATCTTTATTCTTTAATTGGATTGAACCTATCCCAACAGTTTTACAGGCATTGTCATTGCCTATATAAACAACTCCTCCATTTAGTTCTACTAAATCAGAGAACCACTCCCGGTTAGGGGACATATGAAAGGTACAACCCGAATCCAATATCCACTCATCTGAATGGAACGACGATGATGATGCAACTAGTGATAGTTAAGAGTCACTAGTATCATGCTTTGCAACACAAGCATCTACAGCAGGTTTTCCCTTATTCTTCAGCTTTGGACAATTTTTGTTCCAGTGGCCTTTCTCATGACAAAAAGCACATTCATCTTTCCCGAGTCTGGACTTTGACTTTGATCTCCCCTTTTGAGTTTTCTTTCGAGTGTATGAACGACCCCGGACTACTAAAGCTTCTGTATCTCTGATTGAGTTTTTCTGTTTGTCCTTCTTTCTCTGTTCATAACTGTATAAGGCCGCACAGACTTCGCTCAGAGATATATCACTCCTGCCATGAAGTAGAGTAGTTTCTAGGAACTCAAACTCCTTAAGAAGTGACCCCAACAGCATCAAAGCCAAATCTTCATCTTTGAATGTCTCATCCATATTCAGCAAATCAGTGACTAACTGATTGAATTTGGTGATGTGATCATTCATTGTGGTACTTGGGACGTATGTGAAGCGAAACAGTCTTTTCTTCAAGTGGACTTATTTTGACTGTTTTTCTTCAAAAATTTTTCTTCAAGTGCCACCCACAACTTATTTGCAGAAGTCTCCTTTGAAAAAGCATACCTCTGCTCTCGAGAAAGGCATGATCGAATTGTGCCACATGCCAACCGATTGATCGCCTTCCAATCTTTCTCCTGTACATCATCTGGTTTCTCTTCATCAATGGCAATGTCTAGACCCTGCTGAAAAAGGGCATCTAGAACCTCACTTTGCCACATACCAAAATGGCCCGTGCCATCAAAGATCTCCACGGCCAATCTTGCATTTGTAATTGTCGGTCTTGTCCACATGGACGATGTTGAAGCTCCTACACCGACCGTTTTCTCCATAATCTTTCAATATACCTAAGGAAATCTTTTCTGATGTGAAAGATCAGTTTAAACTGCAACCACAGAGCATACTACGATTAACCTTCGGCTCTGATACCACTTGTTGTTCCAATAGGGTCGGAAGCGTGTAAATTATTGTACTAAAAAATCACACAAAGTTCAATTCCCAGGGAAGAGAGGTAGATCACATGGATCTCTTAAATACCAAGTCTTTCCTTAGACAGAATATCCCTTCTATAGTAATTTAATAGCACAATTAAATACTACTATTATACCCTCAAATATTGAAAGAAAAATAGGACAAGAAAGAACACAAGAGATTTAACGAGGTTCGGTAAATTATACCTACGTCCTCGGGCACTAACACCAGATGATAACTTTACTATCTCTAAAGTATTACAAACAAATAGAATTCCTTAAGAATTCTCAAATGGGAGAAGAGAGAAAACTAAGAGAGAAAGATTGGTTGGGATGATTGAAATGAGAAATGAGAAGGCCTATTTATAGTTGAGGTTCAAGGACCAAACAATAAATAGCCCATTATCTCAAGGACCAAAAAAAATTATCCCTTGCCACTTTTTCAAAGTTGGTGGTTGTCATTATTGATTGTCTCCCATTAATGTTAATGGCAACCATTATTAATTGTCTTCCATTAATGTTAACATGGCGGTGGCAAAAGCTGAAAAAGTACTTGCGGAAAAGGTTGTGGAGCAAAAGACGTTTATGAAATCTGTTCCTCCAGAAAGTGTTTCAACAACTGCTTCTAATGGGGATAAAATCGAAGAGGCTGAAGAAGAGAAGCCGAAGAGAACAAAGGAGGAGGAATCGGACAGGAAGGCAGAAGAATTGAGAAAGGAAGAGGAAGCGGCTAAATTAAAGGAGCAACGCCGGTTGGAGGAGATAGCTAAAGCTAAGGAATCACTAGAAAGGAAGAGGCAAAAGGCTGAGAAGGCTGAAGCTCGAGAGGCTAACCGAGCTGCGAATGAAGCTGAAAAGAAAGAAAAGGTTAACTCTCTTAAAACTATCCCTAGTTTATATTCTGTTTAGTCACTCATTCCTTAAGTATCAATATTTTGCGGTTGTTTCCTTGTTGATCAAGCAACCTTTTTCTTTCTTCAGAAACGGGAGAAGAGGGCAAAGAAGAAGGAAAACCAAAAAGCTGTCGCAACAGCCGGTGACACGGGCATTGAAGATGAAGCTGTATCTGCTTGTCCGACTTCTGAAACTCTTGCTGAAACTTCGAAAAAAACTGAAAACAAAGAGAAACCCGTGGTGGCTACTACGGAAAGGCCTCAAAAGGTATCAAAGTTTATGAAACAAACCAAAGTAACATCTATTCCCCCTCCTATTCGAAATCGGGGTAAGCAAAAGATGCGGCCATGGATGCGGTTCATTTTAACCCTTTTTTGTTATTTTGGCTTTGTTTTTTTTAGGAAATTATATCTAATTATTTGATTGTGGGCTGCAAGGGTTGGGATCTCTATAAATAGACAATTTTTTCCTTTTTTTTTTGAATTTTGTATTAAATTATTGTAGTATTTATTTTTTATTATTTTTTTATAATATTTGTGGATGGAGAAGAAAGACTTTAATTATTATTGCGATTTCTTTTTCAACTCGATTATAAAAAGTTACAAAATAGTCACTTAATTATTAGTAAATTTTTTAATCATCTAATCATTATATGTTTATTTATATCAATCAAAGCTACATTTAAAAAGAAAGGATGAATACATAAGAGGTCCTCCATCTCCAACAATTATAAAGTTAGTAATAGTCTAAGTTCAAGAAAATTCGAGTTTGTAATGATTCGAGCTCAAAAATTTTGTGTTTGTGAAAGCTTGAACCTGAAGCAATCCAAGTTTGAGACCAATTTAAGCCCAAACCCATAGTGATGAGCTCAAGCTCGTCATAGATGTTATTCAAAACCTAAAAATCCTTGAATTTATAATTAAACATTAACAAACATTAATAATTAATATAATTATATGATAATATCTAAAATAAAACAAAATATATGTAACACCCTAAATTTGGTGACGTTATGGCTGAATATGGAGAAATTACATTAGTTTATTCAAAAAATCCAGAAATTTAAAAAACTTTAGAAGTTGTGAGTTGTGAATTCTGAAAATATTATTTTTAGCAAAATACTTACAAACTCCTTATGAAATCCGCATCGACCTTATTAATTTTATGAAAAAAAAAACCCGCTTACTTCAATACTCAGATTTGCAACAAAAATTTTCGAGTAGCTAATTCGAGAATCGTGATTTAGGTTAGAAAAAAACGTATAATTTACTGATTGTTCATATTCTAAAACTTCCATTGTAAATTTATGTAAAATTTAAAGCCAAACTTTTCTTTAACTTAATAGAAAAGAAGTACAAAACTTAAGCCAAATAACAAAATCCAAAACCAATATCAAATCCGAAACATAGTCCAAATATCACAAATCTAGAAAACTTAGTTTTATTTTTTTTAATAAAAATAATCCCGAATGTTTAATCAATTGAGTTGTAAATGACATAATAATTAATTTCAAAATCTTACTGCAAAATAAAAATACTTTAAAAATTCTTATCTCTTAAAAACATAGGGTTCCATCAGTTATGGTGCATTAGGTGTGTTTACGAGCAATAAATAATATGTCCATGAAAACAAATACTAAAACCAAAATTTTACGTTCCAAAACAATTTAAAATTTAAATCCAAAACAAACTTATACCAAATTATGTGAACTAAGCTCCGGAGTCACCGCAAAGTCTTAAGTCTGAAGATCACCTATTAAACAAACGAGTGAGCTAGAAACCGAGTTTATGACTCAACCCACAAACAGTATTTCTACTTATAACAAACACAAATATAAAAATATAAACACAAAATTTTACTTATAATGTACAAATTACCGGAACATATATCATATCAGAATGTTATATTCCAAAAACAAATACCAGATCAAAATGTCATATTTTTAAAAATCATATATCATAATGTGATATCATATTATAACAAATCATTAATGTTTGACTTTTCACTAATATCATATCATAATGTTTGTTTAAATTTATATAATGTTTCACTTTTCACTTCCCTTTTTTGATTATCAATGATTTATAAAAACTGGTATTTGACTTTCTTTTTTATCTTTTTCTTTCATTGTTCTTGATTTGTTTTCAGAAGAATCTGAGAACAAGAAACTAAAAGCAGCAGCAACAAGATGGATATAACCAACGATTCGCCCATCGTCGGGCTCGCAATGGAGAGCCAAGAAAATGATGGAGATGATGACTCCTGGTTCTGGTGAGGCAATGCTACGGGTCAAGTTAAGAGGCTTCGAGTATACCATCGGAAAACCGTCGTGTTGTTTGCGTTCAATGAGACTTATTGCTCCTGCGAATACACTTCTAATGACTAAATTATCATAAATTTCGTCACAATTAAAACATCAGTGATTAAAATGTAAATTTAAATAACTATAAGGGATTTAGCGAATAATATAAAGATTTAGTTCTAAATAATTCAACCTTTCAACATTCCAATATGAATGTTTTAAGGCAATTTTTAATAAATGGACTATTTTAGTTCATCTAACATAGAAAGGATCGAAATTTTCAGTTTTTTTTCAATAGAAGAATTAAAATGTAATTCGAAATATAGTATAAGGATTACTATGCTATTTTTATCAATAATATTTACATGTATATGATATTTTGCTTTAATTTAGATGACATAACATTTTAAAATGTATGGTTTTTAAATTTTATTTGATTAAAGATGAATAATACAATCATTCTTATTATGTGTTTAAACTTGTAATAATACCATCACATATATTCAGAAGAATTGAGAGTTATTTCTAACACTTAGCTCCTTCTTTACATTTAAGAGTCCCAGAGAATTTAGTGAGTCTTCCAACAAATGTTGCAGGCTTAGCTTTAATTATATCCTTCTTTTTTAATTTCAAATGGGGAGGTGAGGGTGGCCCAGATGTTACAAAAAATGCTCCATTCATGAACCGATCTCCTTCTGATCTCCATATCCAATTCCTCCATTCTGACTCTGGTGCATAGTTCCTATGGGTTATCTATAGAAATGTATTGAACAAAAACAATTCAGTGGTATAACAATAGGTACATTCCGGTTGCATTGTGCTTACTACGATATAAAATTAATAAATGTTACTGATTAATTTGTTATATTTTCATTTACCTCTTTAGTTAGGGGGTCATCTGGAGCAATGAACCTGTTGCCTTGGCTAATAATGGTAGGATGCGTGCTACCACCAATGGCATATAATTTCCAATGAGTGTAGTCGTTGTTGACGACATGAAAGTATCCCCATTGACATCTAGGCATTCTTTGTATCAATTCCTTGCCAAAATGGTTGAATGCAAGTGTGACTTGCATATATTGATCTTTAGAATAGACATCACTTGCACCTAACAAGATCACCTGAAAGAAAAATCCAAGAATGTTTAGTTGAAAACTAGATTACAAAATGTGTACCGTGTTGAGTACTGTAAGGTAAATCTTACATGATCATGATGGGTGAAATGGCAATTTGAGATGGTGATGGCAGTGGAACCTTGTATTGCATCGATGAGCCCATCTTGACACTCAGACATGGAAATATGATCAAGCCAAATCCTTGATGATCCAAATATGGAAATCCCATCTCCATCGCCCACCGTGCGAAAACCATAATGATCTTCAGAGTCCCTAATTAGGCCACCACTACTTCTAACAACGCGATGAATGTGAATGTTATGAATTATGACATTGTGCACAAATTGAAGTGTAATGCCACATCCATATGCTATATGAACATTTGCTCCACGACCATCAATTGTCTTATGGCTTTGAACCATTAGCTCTTGTGATAATTTAATGTTCATATCATGGGCAAAAATTATCCATAATGGTCTCTTTTGAATCACAGCGTGACGTAAAGTTCCTGGTTTAGGGTTTACAACATCATCATCAGAATTATCGGTAACCAAATAGTATTCTCCCTTATTCCCTCCACGAGTTTTGTGGCCAAAACCAAGGACACACTTAGCTAGTCTTTTGCGATTCTTGGCCCAGTTCTTTTTGCATCTCCAGCACCTATCAATTGGATTGATGGCCAGGCATGGACCAGTGTACTTCCTATGTTTACCCCTCAAGGATCTTCTCGTGCTATTAGTAATAACATCCTTAAATTCTAAGGGTTGGTTGGACATAGGTTTTTCAAGAACCCTGCAACAAATTATCGACAAATTATCTAATATAATATATAATGCCTGCATTTAACATACAAATTAAGAAAGTTTCAGGAGACGGTAACTTGTTAAGGGAACTAACATTGGAATCATTGGCTTTCATCCATCTAAATAATGATATCTTTATCATTAAGCTAAAGGCGTATGATTATTACAACTCTATAAGAGTTAATGGTCCAAAATACAAATATGATAGATTGCTATTTGACAAAGACAATAATGGAAACAAGAGTAACTAAGAGTTTGGCTTAGTTAGTCCATGTAGATTTTTTTGATTTGTTACATTCAAGGGTCTATATTTCAAATTTCAATATTTGTAATTTATGTTCTTTATGTTTAATGTATGACCCTTTTGTATATAAAAAAAAGAGAAAAGAGAGATAAAATAGAAAGTTATAATTTACTTGTTAACGTGATAGTTCAGGTGACTGGTAACATTTTCTGGGCTCGGTTCATAAGCTGTTAGAGCAATCTTCCAGGCTTCGTCTTCACGTTGCTTCCAAAAATCATCAAATTCAGCAATATTTGCCCATAGCTTTGGAATTAAGGTGAAAAAAGAACAGAGGAAAACAACCCTTAGCTTAGTTACCTCCATTGTTGTTCTCTTTCTATATGTTTCTCCTTTTTAGGATATTTTCTTGGTTTAATTATCTAGGTGATATGGTAGGGCCTAGGTTTTAAAACTATATAAGAAGGGTTAAAACCTAAATCTCTAGTACTCTAAGTTGCCGACTTTGGTCGGCTAAAGCCTTGATTTTGATAAGCGGTGAGTTTACCTTTAAATAAGCCATCCATGTAACTGTATAGTTCTTAAATTAAAGTGCATTGAATGGTAAGCATTCTCATTACAAAATTATCAACCAAAATTTTCCCTACAAAACAAAAATAATTTTAACCCACATCTCTAATCATGGAAATCTTAGGTCGCCAATTGGCAAAACCATCAAGAATTTAACCATTTTGAGCACTAAAATCTAACTGTCATTTAAAATAGAAATGCTTTTCCTTTTTATTGTAAAGGTTGCCATGGATTGAACGAATGACAACCTACATAGGTTACTTGTAAGGAAGATGGCAATGATTTTAATGCTGCTGTATCTCAAGAACGAGAGGCTCGAGATTTGCATAGGTACAAATGTGAGGAAATAGAGTGGATGCAATCCGTGATGGATTTTGAAGATATTGATGTCAAGGTAACCTGTTTTCAGTCTTTTATGGAAGAGAATGATGTGATTATTTGTTCTAATTATATACTTTGTAAGCAGATACGAAACATGGAATGGACAATACAACACCAAACCCTACCGCTAAAGGTTGAAAAGCAATTCATTCGTGATATCAAGCAGTAAATGGAAGAGCGTTCGTGGATCATACAATGTCTGGCTTAACTTCGAAAGATCGAACACAAGAGGAAGTGGTGGTGGGAAAAGCTGAAAAGGTACTTGCGGTAAAGGTTGTGGAGCAAAAGAAGTTTATGCAATCTGCTCCTACAGAAAGAGAACAGAGAAGGAGGAATTGAGTAAGGAAGAGGAAGCGGCTAAAGCTAAGGAAGCACTAGAAAGGAAGAGGCGAAAGGCGGAGAAGGCCCAAGCTCGAGAGGCTAAACGAGATGCGAATGAAGCCGTCGCTAAACCACCACAAAACTCCCAGCACTGCCAACATAGGAAGAAAACCTCAACAGAGGAGACCAAGAACGCAACTGTCGAAGAAGGCTCCATCAACACTAATACCCACCCCTGACGTCGCCGGTGGCGGGCATCTCATCTGGGGTTGACAAAAATATTAACGTCGCCTGAGAGATTCGAACTCTCGCGGGAAAATCCCATGTACTTAGCAGGCACACGCCTTAACCACTCGGCCAAAGCGACACTGGTTTATCAACTAAAATTAAGATTAAAATAACAAATAATTTTAGATGCTGTCCAAGCTAAATAGCTGAAGCTAGGTGTGGGAGGAATAGATGATCACTTAATATTCAGCTAATAATATAAAGATTTAGTTCTAGTACAATAATATTATCTGCCAATAATTGAGAAAAGGGCAGTCGACCTCGGGGTTGGAGGATGGGGCCGAGGTCGGGATGAGAGGTGGATGTCCAAGTTTATTTTTATGTTCTTAATGGTTTATTATGGTTTTGAAATTTTAGAATTGTGTTGGATGTTATCCTTATTTTATTGATTTTATTTGGGTCTGAATAGTTGAAGTATTGATGTTGTTTTGGGTTATAAGTATGGTCAATTTGATGTTAGATATTGTGTTGAGGATGCATGTTGAAAAGGAAAATGTTTGAGCACGAATTTTGTCCTGTTTTTCTATATTTTTGTTGATTTGTACAAAGTTCTCGATATTCAAATTATAAGTATCGATATCTCAATGTTGGAATGATAGTGCAAGAAAATAGTAGCTTAATTTGGTATCAATACCTTTTCACGATTATCGATACTTAAGGTAAAAATATCAATACCTATGCTTGAGTATCGATAAAATGTTCGGATTCAAGATTTGACAAAATGCTAAGTTGGTATCGTTTTTCTTGTTAATATCAATACTCATTTTACAAAATATCAATACCTTAATTTGTGTATCGATACCTATGTTGATTTCTTTGAAATTTTGCTCAATGGTCCCGAAACACGTATTAAACTGTGTTTGAGGTTGTATGATTGTTTAGCCACGAACACATCTGTATATGTTGTAAATTTTCATGAATCCGATCCTGCTTGAAACTATGTATACACATGTGATAAAGTTTCAATAGTGATATAGCATCCTGTAGCTCGAGTCCGGAGACCAGATCAGGTGAGGGGTGTTATATTAACCGTCCAGGTTAATTTTGAAAAATCACCAGATCATGGAAATCACCATAAATCAACGATTTTAATGCTTAAATGATATCAAATGTAACCTTTTAAATGAATAAAATGCGCTAGAATGATAATGTATAACGCGAAACGATAATTCGTAAGCCAAAATATACAATAATAAACACTAATAATCAAAAGATGAATACAAACAAACATAGCAACGATAATCTCAACCTTACATTATGCAAATACCGATATCAACATCTAAAAATTAAATGAATTAATAATCAAATTTAAAAGATACACTAAAAAATTGATAGCGAGAGGAGAAATCATAATAGATAAATTATACTTACAAAAGACTCAAAATAAACTATATATATATATATGAATTTGGAATAGATTCAAAATAGATTTTTTTTTTAAAACAAACCGTACATAAAATAATAGTATTATATAGGAAATATTATCAAAATATAATGTACAAAGCAATACATATATATTAATCTACATAAGTAGTATATGTTAATTGAAAAAAAAACCTTAATAATAATATATGTAACACCCCTAACCCATATCCTTCTCCAGAATAGGGTTATAGAGCATTACTGAAGTTTACAAATTAATTTTTAGACATTTCATTTCATCAAGCATTCATATTTATAACCAATCAAAATCAAAACATTTATGAGCTATCATTAACCAATTTAACTTGTACAAGTCATTATAACCAAAATCAAATCATCCAAAATTACCAATAGAACCAATGGATAATGTGATATATCTCCAACAAACTTCCAACCCAATCGAGCTTCCGATAATCATTTCAAAACATATAATAATTATACCTATTACCAATAATAATTCAATTCCAACAATAAAACACACATATAGATAATATTCATTACCAAATAGCATTCACTTATATTAAAATTATACAAAATATAGTTCATACGAATTTACCAGGCTAAATTGCAGAAATAGCAAAATTTAGGGACATTTTGGAAAATTTCTATTTTTCTCGAATTTTCACCCAATCTTGGTCTAAATTAATATTTCATTCAATTTACTAATTTAAATAATAGAACAATCCATTTCATGCAATTTGGTCACTTTTTGACATTTTTACAAATTTACCCTTAAAGTTTCACATTTGTTCAATTTAGTCCCTGAACCTAAAACAGGTAAATTGACCATTTTTAACGAAAACTCATGCTAGTTGAATAATCATATATTTTCCTCCTCCTCCTCTCCATTCCACATCCTTAATGTATACAATATGCTTATATGTAACATTATCTATAATTTCACCATTTATTTATATATTCATTCAAAGTTGTTCACTTGAGTAATAATCACTAAATTATTCATATCTTGAGATATGGAACACCAAATTAAAATCCAATAATTTTTCCCAAAACTAGACTCACATATCTTCTTACCATAAAATTTTCAGAATTTTTAGTTTAGCCAATAAGTACAATTTATTCTTTAAACTCAGCCCTGTTCTGCTGTTTGACAGTTTCGACCCTTCTTCACTAAAAACTAATAATCTCATTGTACGGGATTCAGATGATGTTCTTGTTTGTTTCTATTAAAAATAGACTCATTAAGGATTTTAATTTTGTAAATTTTAACCCCTAATTATTTTTCTACAATTTTTGATGATTTTCCAAAGTAAGAACAGGGGAACCCGAATTCATTCTGATCTTGTCTCAGAAAATTCATTATATCTCATGATTTACAATTTCATTACTTACATCATTTATTTTATAAGAAACTAGACTCAATAAGCTTTAGTTCCATATTTTTCTCATCCTCTAATTCGATTTCCATGATTTATGGTGATTTTTCAAAATTAACCTTCTGCTGTGGTCCAAAACTGTTTTAGTGCAAAATCTTGATTACTAAATTTATAACACCCTTATTCCCTTTCTCTATAGTATTTCCCATCACTTTCTCTTATTTTTCTTCACTAAAATATCAAGAACATAGAACCTTACATAATAAAATCCTACATTAACATCAATTTCATACTTTTTCAATAATATCAAACTCAAAAATATATTGAAATCTTGATGTTCTTACCTTGCTCTATTGATTTCAATCTTTAGCTTGATTTTCTCTCTCATTCATCCTCTATTTCTTGAATCTAGCTTGATATTCTAACTCCCCATAGTCTCCTTATCAATTTTCTCTCTTGGTGATTATGGAAATTTCTTTGAATTC